>NC_074713.1:38464858-38580011 GCF_947242115.1 Biomphalaria glabrata
AAGTAACTATCAATGGAAACAAAAACATGTCTGCCTTCAAACAATGATGTAACACTCACTAACTCAAAGTGTCTTCTTTATCCTCTAACAAAATATCCGCCTTCTTCAATATGTCACCTTCTATTTTGAGTTCATTAAATTTATGTTTGACAGTCGTTTCATAATTTACTAAAAGAAAATTACTTTGAGCAATGTCACTGTTTTATTCTCACAAATCCAAAGCTCTAGGCTACCAACTATGGAACAAATCCAAAGCTCTAGGCTACCAACTATGGAACAAATCCAAAGCTCTAGGCTACCAACTATGGAACAAATCCAAAGCTCTAGGCTACCAACTATGGAACAAATCCAAAGCTCTAGGCTACCAACTATGGAACAAATCCAAAGGTATAGGCTACCAACTATGGAACAAATCCAAAGCTCTAGGCTACCAACTATGGAACAAATCCAAAGGTATAGGCTACCAACTATGGAACAAATCCAAAGCTCTAGGCTACCAACTATGGAACAAATCCAAAGCTCTAGGCTACCAACTATGGAACAAATCCAAAGGTATAGGCTACCAACTATGGAACAAATCCAAAGGTATAGGCTACCAACTATGGAACAAATCCAAAGCTCTAGGCTACCAACTATGGAACAAATCCAAAGCTCTAGGCTACCAACTATGGAACAAATCCAAAGCTCTAGCTACCAACTATGGAACAAATCCAAAGGTATAGGCTACCAACTATGGAACAAATCCAAAGGTATAGGCTACCAACTATGGAACAAATCCAAAGGTATAGGCTACCAACTATGGAACAAATCCAAAGCTCTAGGCTACCAACTATGGAACAAATCCAAAGCTCTAGGCTACCAACTATGGAACAAATCCAAAGCTCTAGCTACCAACTATGGAACAAATCCAAAGGTATAGGCTACCAACTATGGAACAAATCCAAAGGTATAGGCTACCAACTATGGAACAAATCCAAAGCTCTAGGCTACCAACTATGGAACAAATACGCTTGCTAGAAACGACAAAAAAAAATTACATGATAAATAGATTGAAAGTAAAATTTTCGATGGTCTTAGACGACCCCCGACAAATGGTCATTCGACACCCAAAGGGGTCGCAACCCACAGGTTGAGAACCCCTGATCTAGAGTGTCTAGATTCTAGAATCTCTTTGGTTGTTAGTATAGTACAGGGCTGGCGAACCTTTTTGAGTCCGAGTGCCAATTAATTTCAATTTAAAAACAATGAAGATTGTTGCGTGCCCAGTAGGTCTACTAGTGACGCCGCTTTATTAAAGAAGTGCTACAGCCAGAAAGTCAACTGCATGTATAAAAACAGCTTAGTAACAATATTACTTGTTTATTCAATTTTATTATCCTGACCTACAGTTTGAAGTCTTAGGGCAGGTCAATCAGAGCGACTTCTGCTGTTGTGTGGTAGACGATAATAGTTTGATATTTGGTGTATACCGTGTATTCTTCAAAGTTACACACGCCGCACTTAGTTCATCGGTCAAGCAACTTCTGGCATCTGATTTAATATAATTCATTGTAGAAAATAAAGATTCGCATGAGTAAGTAGACGAGAAAATTGACAGAATGGATGTTGCTACTTTTATCAGAGAATTGAAAGTTTTAGGCAGGTCATTCCAAACTTGAAGGATCTCATTTTCTGCTAATATCTGAGGTTCTAATGATCCATTTAACCGTTCACGTTCAATTAATTCAAGTCGTATTCGTAAGTCAATAAATTTCTGTCTCCAAATTGCGCTGGACTGAAACTCAACAAGTTGCATTTCAAAGTCGTGTAATCCCATCCAAGAAAACATGGTCAAATCCAGAGTTTCAAAATCTACTGTATCTGGATATTTTATAAATTTGGAGGTGTACTCGAATTTTCGAAATTGTTCAAAACGCAGTGAAAATTGTTCAGCAGTTGTGTCAATTATCCCTAAAAACAATCTTTTCTGAAAATCTTTGCCGGTAGTATCATGAACTTTTAAATCCTCATAAAATTTCTTCAGTTTGTTAAAATATTTTAATTCTTCCTTCTCTATGTCACGTTTGTAAATCTTCAACTTTTTCTCAAATGCTGTCAAGATGTCAAATGCCTGATCGACAGATTTTCCGAAACCTTGCGACTTCGTATTAAGCTCATTTAAATGGGATGAAAAATCGGTAAAAAACATTAGTCTGATAAGCCAGTCAACATTTGTCAATTCTGAGCAATTTTTTTTTGTTATCATCCATAAAGATTCGAATTTCATCAAGGCATTCCACAAACCGTTCCAGAACGTGACCTCGGCTTAGCCAACGTACGTTGTTGTACATTAATAAGCCAAAGTAACTGGACTGAACTTCATTTAGCAGCTGTTCAAATTTTCTCTTATTCAAAGCACGGGCAGTAATGAAGTTTACGGTTTTTGTTACACATTTCATAATGTCTTCAAGTTCCTTTAAGCCGTTTTTTTGAACATAGGGCTTGTTGGTGCACAATGCAGTGAAAAGTTATTAGTGGGTGTCCAACATGTCCTGTAAACAAAGTAACGAAACCTGTATCTTTTCCAGTCATACTTGGAGCACCATCAGTTGTAATAGAAACTATTTTTTTGAGATCTACACCTGCATTTCTGAGTTCAGTCACAACAGTTTGACATATATCTGCACCTGTTGTTGTCGTTGGTAAAGCTGCTAATTTTATTAGTTCTTCGTGTATTTCATTTCCTTTGCTATATTTGACAATGATGGCCAGTCTAGCGGACGATATCACATCAGTACTTTCATCAAGGCAAATAGAATAGGCTTGACATGCATTAATATCTTTCTTTACTTGGTCTTGAATATTAACGTGCAATTTCATAACTCTCGCTTTAACCGTGTTTCGGCTTATTGGCAAATCCTTTATTCTCTGAATGACTTTATCCTTGTTTTGAAAGTCTTCAAACAAACAAGACGCATATTCTAACATTGCTTCCTTGATATAATCACCGTCACTTAAAGGTTTTCCATGCTTAGCTATAATTTTTTAAACTTCAAAACTTGCAGCCACTAAGTTAGAAGAACTTTTAACAAAGTTTACAAAAGAACTGGATTGTGAAATCGCTTTTTTTAACTCACGCGATATATGTTCTTTTTGCTCATCCTCGCTTTTGCCTAAAAGCCAGCTGTGATTGGACTCATAATGACGTTTTACTGATGATGTCCGACAAACAACACTTTCAAAACACATGGCACATAAGGCTTCTTGTTTTCTCTGTGAATCATTCCATATCTTTCAGTCCACCACTCTTGAAAAGGTCGGCCACTTCCTTCTTCTTCATTAAGTTTTCTTTTTTTTATTTTTGAGAATGACATGTTATGGTAATTATTCTGATAAACATTTATTGATGGCAACGCTAGCAATCGATGTAAGACCGACACGTTTTCAATATCAACAAAATGGCGGAAGCTAAGGAGATCTCGTTCAAATACGAGATTTGTCTTGAAAAAAATTTATTATGCCCTATGCTCCCCAAATGAAACACAGTCATATGAAAATAATTATATGGGATATGATCCACTAGCGCTTCTTCCATATTATTTACAGTTCTCGGAAATAATTGAACGTTATTAATTATGGTAACTTGAGATATCCGTGTTTTTTCCAAAAAACACATTTCTTAATATCATCGTCGTCGCGTGCCACACAAAATCGTTTCGCGTGCCACATTGGGCACGCGTGTCATAGGTTCGCCAGCCCTGGTATAGTAGTATAGTTCCATTGTCAAAGAAAGATAACTGCACAGTGGAAAAGTATTTTCTTATTTTAAGAGTTACCTCCCACAGCTGCTATTCTTGTGATTCTAACCTATTGTCTTCTTGGCTAACCCTCCATGTCTAACCTAGGCTTCGCCTGCGCATGTCTAGTGTCAGTTGTCTCCCTTGTACACCAAGCCTGTACCGAGGTTATTTAATTAATATGCCAGAGTGGTAGACATAGGGTAAAAAAAAAAAAAAAAGACAATGTAAGTGGCAGACGATACAAGAAAGTGAACATTCTCACTATCGCCTGGACCAGTCTACCAAAACCAGATGTTCTTCTTAGCATAATTTCTATAGCAACCCCCCACGAGCTAAAATTAAAAAAATAATTCTTGAAATTCTGAAGTCCTATATATTCGAGGTCTAGATCTAAGCCTATAGCTAACTAAAAAAAAAAAAAAAGCAAACCAAAGACGTTAAACACTACAAGAAGAGACAAAAAAAGGTTTGGGTTGTAGCCGTACTCTGCTACTGTGTTCATTGTAGGCCTACAATTGATTTGAATGGCGTTCAGCAGAATCAGAATGGAATAAGCAAGATATCATCATCCATCCTGACCTGGTATCATGTCATGGGTTGAGCCAACTACCTTTTTCGAAAACCAGAAATAAAAGATTGTTTTGAAGAGCTCAGCCAGTGACATTCGTTTTGAGGATTTATACACTCCCACTTCATACTTTTCTGAGGTCACCTTCATGAATCAAGGCCGGAGGCCGTGTACTCCTGGGGAAGCTCTTGTATTTCTAAAATGTACAAAAGTGCCACGAGAAAATGGTTTTCCTGAGGAACGGCATGAAGGATAGAGTCCAATCATTGAATGTGTAATTCGTGCTCTATTAGTTCACTCGGAGTCATGTGTGTGTTCCTTTTTTTTGTTTAAATGCTTCATTAAGCTATATCATCTTTGTCTGCTGTCAAGTTATTTGTCTCACTTCCCATTCTCGGATCAAGTTGAAACATTGCACAATTATTCATTGTTGATGACACCACTTGAATCAATAAAACAATTAACCGATTATTTAATCAATTAGTCATAATTAATAAATGTTATATCTTATGTGAAAAATGTACTAAACCAAGGGGAGATAATCCATGTGCAACAATTTTGAGACTAGCAATAGGTAATTTCTATTTCTATAAGTACTTGAATAGCTCAGTGGCTAGCGCTTAGTCCTCACACTGTGGAGGCTTAAGACCTTAAACTTGAATTCAGACTCAGAGCAACTTTAAAAAATAATTTAAAAAATCAATTAAAATGCAGCACGGAAACCTTCTCCCAGGTCCCCCCCCCTCCTTCCCCTCCCCCCAACTGGTCCAAGAATGTGATGGAACCATTCCGCAGTGAGCATGCTTTATATTGAGCTTGGAAGTTGCGCTAAACAAAAACAATTAATACAAATATTTTCACTAATTTTACTAATTTATTATTTTTAGTCTTCATCTTTTAAAAATTAATGACACGGTTGATTCAAAATAATGTAATTTTACATGTTACCTAAACCCTCATCAACCGTCGACCACAGAAACAGAAGACCTTTACCTTATACATCATCTGCCTTCTAGATCGCAGGGTCTAAAGGGGTACATTTACTTTTTTTTTAAACTGTTACTTGTCCATTTCCTTTTTTATGGACTTTTCAGTCACTAAGTATTAATATAATCACCTTTATAACCCATAAGGAAATTGGTCTTACAATTTGTGTATTCAGCCAAACTAAACTCTAGCAAACAAAATATACGTTCACACCAGATGGACACACAATTTACATGTGAAATGTTTAGATCAGACATTTGAATTGTGTTTAATGATTGCCAGGGGAACAAAAGAGTTTGTGTGTGTCTTGTATCTCCTTTTGTGACGATGGTCAATTCGGTGAGACCGGAAACATCATTACATGGTTGCTGTTTTGGTAATCCCTACAAATTGTAAGACAAATTTCCTTACGGACAATAAAGATTATTATTGTTATTATTGTTATTATTATGTTAGAAAAGAACGAGTATTCATTCTCTGGCGAAGCCAGGGTCGAGTTTCGTTAAAGGGAAACAAAATTCATCGTAATCTTTTTATCAGTTTCCACCGAGGAATTTTCTGGTGATATGGCAGGTCTACAGAAGTAGGCCTACCAGCCCTCTGACAGGCAACGAGAATGTTCCTATGAATGCCAAGGGCCTTGAAGGTATCTGTGAGGTCAATTGTTATTATCCCCTCGGTTGATATAACAATGGGGTATATTGTTGTTTTAGATAATTTCCATAAACGCTTAATCTCCAAGCCAAGGTTCCCATATTTTCGTTGTTTTTCCAGCTCAGTTTTTTTTTAAATTATGAGATAGTGGTACGGCGATGTCAATAATGGTAGAGGCTTTTTTCTTTTTTATCGATGATCAGCAAATCAGGGCGATTAAAATCTACCGTTTTGTTGGTTAAAATAGGCCTATCACAGTACAGTAGATGATCCGTAGACTCAAGAACCTCTTGTGGTGAGTATTTGTAATAAGGAGGAGTATCCTTACCGATCAAATAGTGAGTCAAAGCCAAGTGCTGGTGTATTAACTTTGAAACTTGGTTATGGCGACCTAGGTAAGCAGTTTATTATTATTATTATAGGACAATGTTCCTCAAAATTTGGGGACCTCTGTCGAAAGGGGCACGAAGGCAGTCTTTTTCTTCAAGGACACACTGAGTTCTAAATACACATTTACCTATTCATCAAGTAAGAAACATTACCAATGTTTTAAAAAATTAAGTTTTAAGACCTTTGATGCAGTTTCCGCGAGAGGATTCTGCAAAACTGGCTGGACAATATAAAGGAATGGACCGGCCCCTCTCGTTTTCCAATAAAAAAAAAGCTGCTAACCGGGAAAAAATGGAGGGTTTGGGTTACTCGAGCTGTCAGAGCATCCCTAGTCCCCCTACGGCGAAAGTTATAGGACAGATGAGAGAGAGAGAGAGAAAGAGAGAGAGAGAGAGAGAGAGGTTAGATTTATTCTGTCTCAAGATCGATTTAAAACTTTCAAAGATGACATTTTAATACGTTTTCGCCAAAGCGATTTTAGAATCTAACCTTTTTTTCTTTTGTCGAATGTCCCCCAAGTGACTTAGCCTACCTCTTTTTCTTTCGTCGAATGTCCCCCAACTGACTTAGCCTACCTCTTTTTCTTTCGTCGAATGTCACCCAAGTGACTTAGCCTACCTCTTTTTCTTTCGTCGAATGTCCCCCAACTGACTTAGCCTACCTCTACCGCTTTTTTTAAATACTGTGATGAAAAGTCCGCTGTATTGGACTACGCCAAAGAATTTATGACGCTGAGAATGCGGGGAAAAGATTGACTTCGGGAATCGGACCAGAACCCCGCAAGAAAATCTAATGGCGCATCCCAGATCCTCTGCGGGGTCGCGAACACAAATGTGTTGTTCTCAAGGGGTGTCACGTGTAAAGTTTGATAATCACTGCTATAGATTTACTAAATGTAGAATATCAGTATGTAGATTTACTAAATATCATGGGCGTAGTCAGGGGGTCAACCCCCCCCCTTGAATTTAGTGACATATTTTTTGCTTGATTTTGTCTATTTTAGGTGAGATTTTAATACTAAACCATCACTTGTCCATAACTTGTCCCAGCACAGCCAAGGGGGTTTTGATTTTAAACTTGATAGTAGCTCGTTTGTCTATCTCGTTGGGAGAACCATCGAGATTGATTTCCATCTAAAGATTCAATAAAGGCCACTAAACTTCATATTTATCATGACGTGTTCTTGTGGAGTTATTATTTCATGAACAATACGGTCCAAGGAAGGTATTTCCATCAGTAGCTCTTTATTGTGTGTTGATAGAAAATCTATCTTCATCTTTTTTCGCCTGGCAATTTTTTCTTGTGGCTAATACGTCTTTGGGGCTCTGCGTGTCAATGTACCATCAAATTTTAATCTAGATTTTAGATGTTAGGTGTACTGTGTAAAATAATCTAGAAATATTTACTTTTTAAACTTTCTGTAAGATATTTTTGTTTGTTATCATGAGCACTTATATTACAATAAATTCGTTTTTATTTGTAAATTTTTAGCGGCCCCCGAAAGGGGAAGAGACGCTATTAGTTTTGTGCGAAATGTCTGTCCGTCTGACCGTCTGTCCGTCCGTCCCGTTTAGATCTCGTAAACTAGAAAAGATATTGAAACTCCGACATCACAATATTTTAGACCATTCAAAGTTCTGATGCAACGGCTACTTTTTTTTTTATGAAAGTGAAAAATCTAATTTTTTAAATCAGTTATGCAAGCAGTTTTTTTATGAGAAAAAGCTAATTAGTATGCATTACAAGTTAGACCTAATTTAAAAAGAATAGTAATCTTGTAAACTTCATTTTTGTGAACTTTTTTTTAATGCGGAATTTTTTTTTTTTTTTTTTTTGAGGATTCGAATAAGAGATTGAGCCTTTTCAAAACAATTAGATCAATTATAAGACATCAGTTAGGCCAGGGGAGGCGCGGTGGCTGAGCGGTAAAGCGGGTTCGAATCTTGGTGAAGACTGGACTTTTCAACTTTGGAATCTTTGAGCGCCTCTGAGTCCACTCAGCTCTAATGGATACCTGACATTACTTGGGGAAAAGTAAAGGCGATTGGTCGTTGTGCTGGCTACATGACACCCTAGTTAACCGTAGGCCACAAAACAGATGAACTTTACATCATCTGCCCTATAGACCACAAGGTCTGAAAGGGGAACTAGTTAGACCAGGTTCACATCTAACTTTACATTCACTTTCACCTATCCTTTGATCTGCGGGACCGTTGGGGCACTACACAAGATCTGTTAACCTTCTTTCTCCATTCTATCTCTCATTTGTCTTTGATAGAATTTCATTCGGATGTTCTTTCTGAAAATATTGAAGACTGACTGGGTGGACCTCTTCGGGGGCCGATTTTGAGTTTGTGTTTCCACACAAACTGTCTTTCGTAACCTTGTATTTTTTAAATTCGTTTTTATTTTGTTGGGACATGTACGTACTAATTCGGTCTCTCAGGAATGGGTCGTACTTGAGTAGTAATTTCACTCCAGGATATTTCTTTGATTTTGTACTGCCAATTCTTCAACTCGTTCGTGATGCCAACGGAGTGCCAGATTCTGCTTTAAGAGAAAACGCATGATGTCCAAGATTCTCTACAGATAATTTCTCCGCATTTTCCCCTCTTGCTTATTTAAAGACCAACTGAAGAGGTTTTGTAGTTTCATAATGCTTAAAAAACATACATACGAAATATTAGACATATATTCTTTGTAATTATTTAGATATAAGCAATTTAATGTGCGTTTTAGGGACTATAACATTTCACAATCTCGAAGCCATTCGAGATCAGTATCTCCCAGTCAACCAAGGTCGATGACGTAGATTAAGGGAAATTAGGTCAAGTTTTTCAGTTTATGGCTTAGCGTATTCCTTTTTACAGGAATGCCAGTTTCTGAAAACAAAGGCGACTAAAACACACCAATTTATAAAAAGTGGATGTTAGAGTTGGGGAAATTAGGTCAAATCACGCAATTTATGGCTTTACATGTTAGATCTACTGTTTGTCGGCTTATTCTTGATCTAGCCAAGCGAACAGCGTTTCAGCCCACGCAGTACCGCGAGCCTCAGTTCACATGTTTCGTTTAAGTCAAGTTACGCAATTTATGGCTTATGTTACTGCTTCAGGCTTATTGTAGTTCTAGATCTACTGCTTTTGATCAAGAGCAGAGTTCTTTTCTCAGATCATTAATGATGTATGAAGTAGACCTAAATTCAATTAGATGAAGTCTAGATCTAGTAATAGTAGTATTGGATATTTAGAGATTAGACCAATCTATTTAGATCTATCTAGACTGATCCCATCGAGGTGCTGGGCCTAGATCTAGAAAAACAAAGTTTAAAATTATATACTCTATCTATACACTTAATAGTGATTATTAACCTACAGTCGTCACTAAATAGGCCCAATATGGGAAAAAAATTATTACAATGATGAGCTCATTCAATGTAGTTATTGTAGTACACGATTATATTTAGCTTGAATCTAGAGTCACAACCCCGTACAACACTAGCAAATAGCTTTAACTTAAACCTTAACTTAGACTTAAAAGTAGTCTGATTTAGATCTACTAGATCTAAATTTCTAAAAACTAATCTATAAGGCAAAAATTAGACCTAGATCTACCAATTCTATAATATTATTAATATACGAAATATGGATTTTGTTACACTCTTACTTAAAAATATATTCGTACTGTATATTCGGGCCTATTATACTTAAATAATTCTATAAATCTATATGTAAAAATTGAAGAATTTTCATTTATGATTTATCAAACGCTTGACTCATTTGTTGATTGGAATAGAATCATTAGATTATTAGATAGTTAAGTTAGCAAGTTAATCTGTAACTGTCACAATAAAGTTTTAAATTGTGTTTAGACTAGAAATGAGCCTCGCTGTCATTATTGTTGCCTAGTCACAGACAAACTTCAAGTTCCCTCCAAGCAAGTGATGAGTGGCTGAGAGACTAAAACTGCTTAGTTACGGTTTAGCCACCTTGCAAGGGGGCTTGAGTTCGAATCCTGACTCTAGCAGTGGTTGGAAAACCTTCTCCCAGTTACCCCCTCCCCCACTGGTTCACAAAAGAGATTGTAACATTACTAATTAGTAACTAAAAACAACATCATTATAAACTTGTCCATAACCAGTGCAGGGAACACTGAAGTAACATCATGTAAGGCTTAAAAGAAAGGTGTAAAAGTTGCCTTCAGAGATTGAAAGAAATCTGGTCAAATTAAATTCCAGCTGGTCTACAGCTTAAATTTCATTTAAGAAAGAATATAGGACATAACAAATTATCAAAACAAATAAATATGTTTGTTTTTATTTATGTAATTACAATGTGTAGTTTTACTGAGAAAGTTTGTCCTCAGTTTGATGCCCCCCCCCCTCCACCACTTGATGCCCCTTGATGCCCCATGCGGCCCGCACCACCTGCACATTGCTAGCTACGCCACTGGCAACCACTTGTCATAGAACCAGTAGTCTATGAACCGCTTGTCGTTGAATCAGTAGACTGTCAGCTACTTGTAATTGGACCAGTAGTCAGTAAGCCACTTCTCGGTTGAACCAGTAGCCGGTCGTTGTATATGTTGAAAATTAAAATAAATTAAACTAAAACCAAAATTGGTACCAAGTGATCCAAATGATCTACTCGAACAAGTAAAAGTAGACCTACATTTCATATAACCATCATCTTCTTTCTCAACTCTGGTGTATTATTATAAAATAACAGTCACTCCATGGTCTGTAGAGTAATTAATTTACATGTTTTGGATTTTGTTTCCTTTTTTTGACTGGGAAAAAAGGGGGGGGGGGAGAGATGCATATATGCATTTTCGACATACAGATCACGTGTCGTATCACCGCAAAAATAAATTCTCGAGACCAATGAAACCGAGGCTGAGTTTGTTCATTAGTCACTGTGGGCAGATGTTTAGAGGGTCTGGATATGGCTCGCGGGCTGTAGGTTGAGCTTATAAACTATGGACTTTGCATGTCTAGTAATAAATTATAATGCCGTCGCAACAGTTACACTAGCTATGTGCAAAGTACTAAAACTGTTGGGTTACACTGTCCTCTTTTACACACACATACACCAAGAGTAGCCAGTTGAGGACTTTGAAACGAGGTCAATATATGGGCGTGACCAATGTGGGTCTTAACGGTACACGAGGTACTCTGTGTTTAAAAAAAAACAACAACAGTACATTAGAAAAGGGGAAGATAAAAAAAGAGAGAGAAGGAAAAGACTACGGAGACTGTGCAGCTTATAATCGGCAATGTCCGTGACATCACGTATGTGGAGACACGCGAGCGACCTAGTTTGAGTGACAGCGGGTCCATTATCTCCTCTTGCTTCCTGTGACCCTGCAAGTCATGGACTTTATGGAGCGAGTTGAAAAGAACAGAGAATCAAACCACCAATTTAAGAGGAAAACATAAGCCCATGTTTTGTTCCAGGGGTGTAGCTAGGAATATTCCATCGTTAGGGGGCATGTGGGGGGGGGCTTGACCTCTTTGGGGCCCCCTGAATTTTGCCTAATATTTAATTTTTAATGTAAAAAACTCATTTTGGTCCCTCCCCCCCTCAAGTGGGGACCCGGAGGGATTTTCAAACTCTCCCCCCTCCTCCCCCACCCCCAGCTAAGCCACTGTTCTGTTCCTTGCGGAGGTCAAAGGTCTATAATAAAAATCTTGTCCATTCTAGACTGTCACTCTATAACCACACTTTTTTTTTTTTTGGTCTAAACGGTCACTGGTTCGAGTCCTGGTCGGCGCAGTCCCTTATTTCGTTATATTTAGTTCACTTATGTCTCTCATAAAAAATTTAGTCCCTAGTGGTGCCCCTTTATATATGTAATCTGTACAATGCATCGCTTTCATATAGCTTATCTTTTATAAAGGTAGCCTGTCATAGAAGGTTCTGAAAGTTTTTTGGGGCGATTCCTATTCTTCTTCTTAAACTGTCAGGTAGAGTTGAGCCTTCAGCTCTTGGAACTCTAGGCCAGCAAAAGTGAACAAGAGCTCCCTCTCACCGGCCTGACGGGTGGGTCAGACTCGCGGCAAGAGACCGCGTACACTAAGACCCCCGCCATTTTCCTTTTCTATACCAGGCTAACTGTGCGGGACACACCATAAAGGCCCCTTGAGGAACAGCGCCTGGATTGTGACAAGGTTGTGGGAGCTTTTTTACAACTCCGCACAGTCCAATGAGGATAATCTCGCACCCCCTTAGGCACCCCCACGAGAGTCTTGTTTTGCTACCCTTTAGCCTAATCGTATCCTCTTACGATCGTAAAAAAAAAAAAAGTTCCTTTTTACAAACTTTATATCAACTCACACTGTCTGTCTGGTAAAAGGTTTGTAAGGCCCACACGTTATTTCTCCCACACCCAATCTCGGATCAAGCTGAAATTTCGCACAATTTTTTCTTTTACCTGACAACACAAGAATCAATAAATAAAAATGTAACCAAAAATTAGACAATTAACTATTGGTAAATAATTATTTTGTTTGGTAGACCTATCTCGAAATTAATAGGTATGTAATAGCCTATTAGTAAAGTTCCCATTTCAGACATTGTGGTCAAAAGGATAGATAATGTAAAGGTCATCTGCTTCAATGGCCTACGGTTAACGAGGGTGTCATGTGGCCAACACAACAACCAACCGTCTTTACTTTGTCCCCAACTAATGCCAGGTGCCCATTAGAGCTGCTTTCAGTGCTTTGATAAAAAAAAATTGGGCTTCAATTTTGTTATGTTTAATATTAAAAATTCTCATTGATATGTTTTCTTACTGTTCTAAATTTGGAAATTGCAAAAACCTTTTGACAATCATCGTACCGGGTACTTTAGTGTGAAGGAGCAATTGATACACTTTCTCGACAGAGCAGTTCTTCATGGTTTTCTTGATTCAAAATAATAGGAACATATGCAAATAATAATGCATCATTAGTAGGAATAGCAGGCAAGGTTAGCTCATCCATCATTATAGAGAAATATTTTGTTAGCAAATAATTAGCCTACACGCAGTGACGTAGCAAGGTACCCGTGGGACCGGGTTCAAGAACATCTTGCTGCCCCCCCCCCCCTTTTTTCCAACCAATAAGACAGATTTAGTGTGTGGCAAAAAAATGAGTAATCTAAATGTAAAGACATCCCAATGTAAAGATCATACTTTTTTTTTAAATAAGTAATTATGTCATAACGTTTGATTCAGTTAGGACTGCATATAAGTAATAGTGTCTTAAAAGTCAATGTTTACAACTTCTTAACAGAGTTAAACGAATTAAAAGTGTTTCAAATGAACAAACAAATGTTCTTCCTAAGTTCTAATGTGGGCTCCATATGGCCATGAGTCATCGGCCCAAGCGTAATGAATTTCTTCGCGCCATGGTTGCTACGCCATAGCTGTGGGGTCCTATTGGTCGTGGGCCCGGGTTCATTGAACCCCTTCGCGCCATGGATGCTACGCCATAGCTGTGGGCTCCTATTGGTCGTGGGCCCGGGTTCATTAAACCCATTCGCGCCATGGATGGCTGCCTGGTCGTGCGGTTTGCGTGCTGGACTGTCGTTCAGATTTATCGATGGTCCAGGGTTCAAACCCTGCCCGCTCCCATCTCCCGTCATCCCGCGGATTTACTATATTCTAGTTCTGGAATCACATAGGTTAAAGAAAACACTTTATAATATTATTATTACTATTTTGTTTTGCATATTATAGTCCCTACTGTCGTTCGAAACGTTTGCTAACTTGATATATTAATAAACATCAACTTACTTCTTTTTCATTATTTTCAGTGTTGGTGGTTAACGCCTAGTTGTAAATCAATATATCAATTTCAAATGTGTGTCCAGAGTGTGAAATGATAATAATTATTATTGTTGTGTTTCTTTACTTTATCGTCATCTCTAATACTAGCTTTAAACATTATATTAGCCGAAGTAGTGAGAACCACTCTAGCCATCAAGAACTGGTATCAAGTTCTTGACCAAAAATACAAACTCTCTTTTGTAATCTTGTAGGTTAGACTTTCAAACCGATAACATGGTTTTGATGTTATATGATGAGAATGAGTGGACATTTGCATCGTATTAATTTCAAAATCAACCACCGTAAGAAAAGAAAGAAACAAACAAATTTCGAATGGATGGTTTGAGGTCATACGATGAGAATGCGTGGGCATTGGCATCGTATTGGTTTCAAAATCAACCACCACAAGAAAAGAAACAAACTTCGAATGGATGGTTTTGAGGCCATTCGATGAGTATGAGTGGGCAATGGCATCGTATTTATTTCAAAATCAACCACCATAAGAAAAGAAACAAACAATCTTCGAATGGATGGTTTTGAGGTCTTACGATGAGAATGAGTGGGCATCGGCATCGTATTGGTTTCAAAATCAGCCACAGCTGGAATCCGCAGTCGGAATAATTTAAATCGGCATACTCTGAACCTCCAAGAAAACATTTAACATATTGCTGTAACTCAGCCAACAGCGAGTCAAAAGAACCTCAATGAAAGGGATATATCAAAATACAAGTTTAATAATAGAACAATAGTAATGCGATAACAAATATAGGCTACCACTAGAGTAACCAATAATAGCAGCACTTCTTTCTTGTTTACATCCTAGATCTAATTATCGGCCATCTTTGACTTCCTCTATCTTTTAGCGTGTCTCTGTCCTGTGTCTCATGGTGCACAGTCTCGCAACTTATGGCAGTGCGCAATGTAGAGTCATAACAATATAAATTTTATTTGTCCTTGACAAAACTTGTTTAGTATAAGGATCGAACCTAGGACTTGTGTGTCATTAGCGAGACGCTCAACATGCAGTCATTAAAATATGTGCAGCATTTTATTTTGAAATAAATGATTCAGTCTTTAGTCTTTTGTAATACCTAGATCTGCATGTGTCTAAAATGTTTTTTCTAGAATCTATTTTATTTCTTTTCTCTTCTGAAACATATTGTCAAATCTGAGTTAGTGATTTTTACAGATTTTCACCTTATGGCCTCATGACCAATCTACCCGATGTCTCGCGCCCCCCAGCCCCATCCCACCCCCATGGTGCTGTCGGTGATAACATTTAGGAGCTTAGCGTGTAGGACAAAAGGTTGGTTGCCACCTAAAGCTAACGAGTTCCTCCTGCCCGAGGGAGAAGAAAAACTCAGAATTCAAACCTCTGCTACCTCCAGATAAATATGATTTTTTACAGACATTTTAAAGACATCATTTTGTCAGCGCTACTTTGTCGTACGAAATTTGGCATGTAACCTTATTTCAGTTATGTGTTCTTCTTAAAACAAGATTAATTCTAGTCAGTGCTATTTAATATTCAAGTCTATCTTTGTTCGTCCATCTTCGGTATGAGCGAGAAAAGAAACACGTAATGTTGCTGTCTCTTTGTTTAAAGTCTAAAACTATACAATCATACAGGTCATGTTCACGTCGGATCTATTCAGACATTAGTTAGCAGGCAGGATCTTTTGCTTTGATTGTAAACTATCGCAGCAGGTCCGGATTTGAGGGAAGGCAGAATAGAGAAGCTTTGAGTAGAAGACTCGACGACCATTTTCCCTGTAATTAAACGTTTTAACGGTTTACTAAAGCGATATCCAAATCTTTCAAGAGCGTCTGAAAAGCTGTGCGGGCTAGCATATGTGTGTTATAACACTTGATTGGAAGATAACAATTTATCAAATGTGAAAGCAGTCTGGGTGATAGCACAAGAATTAGAGAATGAATTAGACATAGCTTAAGGGACCACAAAGACAGGCTCGAGCTAAATGGGAGATGGCATAAATACGGCTTGGTGTTGGACTAAAGTGATGTTTGAAATCAAGTGCCAGTGCTTCTTGTGACTGAATTAGAGACAGTATTGTTGTAACTCTAAGGCAGGCAACTCATCGAGGTTCTACAGTAAACAAATGTGTTTATTTACCAGGACAAACACATAACAGGCTTCTGCATTCCAAGAGTCTTGTTACTAATTCTACCAGTCCTTTCACCAGCAACCTGAATGCGGACCAACGACAGCCTTCCCCGCTTCGCTCCAGGTCCCTACTACAGCCTTCAGGAAACACATAAAACGGTTCCTTAGCTTCCACCAATTTTAACTCTTCACAATCGCTTGATATCATGTTCTTTCCTCTATCCTAATGCTTTCCTGTTCTGGTTCAAATTAATATATATTCGTTTTAAGACACATTAGGACGTCATATGTAAGATTGTAGTTTAAATATTGGACTATTTGTGTTACGTTATATTTTAATTTAGGTGACGGTAAGAGAGGGTAGATCTATACGGCGTAACCACTGCCTGCTATACAATTAGGCCTAAACATCGGTATCACACTAGTAGGCCTACTACACGCAGTGGCGTAGCAATTAGGTACCCGTGGGCCCGGATTCAAGAACATCTTGGTGGGCCCCCCCTCCAGCCAATAAGACAAATTTAGTGTGAGACAAAAGAGTAATCTAAATGTAAAGACATTCCAATGTAGAGATCGTACATTTTTTTTAAATAAGTAATTATGTCATAACGTTTGATTCAGTTAGGACTGCATATAAGTAATAATGTCTTAATGTCTTAAAAGTGAATGTTTTTACAACTTCTTAACAGAGTTAAACGACTTCAAAGTGTTTCAAATGAACAAACAAATGTTCTTCCTAAGTTCTAATGTGGGCCCCAACTGGTCATAAGTCATGGGCCCAAGCGTAATGATCTCCTTCGCGCCATGTTGCTACGCCACAGCTGTGGGCCCCTATTGGTCGTGGGCCCGGGTTCATTGAACCCCTTCGCGCCATGGATGCTACGCCACTGCCTACACGTGAAACTTTTAATTTCTTAACTCATTTTACCAATAGTCCAATACACCTTATCTTATCTTATAAAATACAGATGTTGCTTTTAAAAAGAAGACGATTACGTCCTACGCGTCATGCATCTAGTAATTCATGTTAACCAATGACTTAAATTCTGCCAAGTCATTGGTTTTCCTGGCTGGCTTAGGTCTATTTTGCTGCATACAGGAAATTTTTAAGATATCAGATGCAGATTTGTGTGAAATGGTTCGTAACACTTCTTCAAGGCTGACTCAATACATTTTTTGCCTATTACTATAAAGGCTACTATACTCCGCTCCAGAATTGGTTTGATCAGTCACTCCAGATTCTGCTCCGTCTCAAGACGAAATCAAAGCCAGTGTCTTATCTGGGCGCATCTATTGTCTTCAGAGACAGAAGGAGCCATACATAACTATAGTGTGAATGAGGGGCGGTGGCTGAGTGGCTTAAAGCGCTTGGCTTCGATCAGAACCAGGGTGCTGGGTTCGAATCTCGGTGAAGACTGGGATTTTTAGTTTTGAAATCATTAGGGCGCCTCTGATGGCTACCTTACATTGGTTGGGGGAAAGTAAAGGTGGTTTGGTCGTTACGCTGGCCACATGACACCCTCGTTAACAGATGACTTTTACATCATCTGCCCTATAGATCGCAAGGTCTGAAAGGGACACTTTTTTTTTTTATAGTAAGCCTATGAGGTCTTCTGGTTTCCGATAAAAAAGATATTGTTACAATTGTAAGACACAATAAAAACCCATCATCTTCTTTGTGTGATTTCGAAGTAAAGATTTAGAGAATTAGACCACTGTGGGTCTATTCTATAAACTTTATCTTTGTTTAAAATGATATTCCAGCTAACATGGTTTCATAGCGTCCTTATTTAAAACTTTGTTGATAGGGCTTAAAGGCAGTTCAATTGATTGTTCGACAGGGAAAGAATGAAATAAAAAAAAAAATAACAAATGCCTACTGTCTACATAAATTTCAAGTCTCGATTTGCTTAAATGAGTTCCAATATCGAAGATCCCCATTTAGGCCTACATCCCATAGACCTCCAATTGGAAGTCGCCGTAGAACCATGGAGTCTATTATGACCAATTAGGTAATCACTGGTCTAGAGTCTAGTCTCTAGTCTAGACCTAGCAAAATGCTGCCTTTTATTAGCTATTAGTTTTGTGTGAAATGTATGTCCGTCTGTCCCGTTTAGATCTCGTAAACTAGAAAAGATTGAAAATACGACATCATAATATTTTAGTCCATTCAAATTTCTTATGCAACTGCAACTTTTTTCTTTTCTAAATGCGAAAAATCTAATTTTTAAATCACTTTTACAACTATTCATTATTAATAGTAACACTGGAGGCTCTTAAATAGGGGGCATTGCAAATTGACCATATTTTTAACACATTTATGAAAATGGTTTAAGATTTTTTGTAAATTTTTTTTTTTTTTACATTTTATTGCTACGCTATGTAAGTTCTGCCCTACATTTACTCAAAAAATAATGTTTACTTTTTTTTTTATTTAGTATGCATATAAGTTGGACATAATTTAAAACAATAATTAATAAGTAGTTTTTCATATTATCGCGTGAACGGCAGTGCGGCCATGTGCATAAAATACATGACTAAAGGAATTTTTTTTTTAACGAAATGATTTTTTTTTCTGTTTTTGAGGATTTGAATATAAAATTAAGAGATTAACCCTTTACAAAACAATTAGATCAATTAGATATTCATTATAAGACATCAGTTAGGCCAGGTTCGCATTTAACTTCACATTCACTTTCACCTATCCTCTGGTTTGCTGGACCGCTGGGGCACCATACAATATCTGTCAACCTTCTTTCTCCATTCTTCTCTGTCATTTGTCTTTGATAGAATTTAATTCTGATGTTCTTTCTGAAAATATTGATACCTGCCTTTTTACCTGCCTGAGTGGACTACTTAGGTGGCCGATTTTGAGTTTGTTCCCACACAAACTGTCTTTGTAACCTTGTAGGCCTATATGTTAATATAGTCAAAATAGATTTGTGGATCTATATATATTTAGTTTTAAAAATTAAGTGAACATATGATCTAGATTCTAGAATGAGGTCTAGCAGCAGCTAGTTCTATTTTCTGTTATTATTATTTTTCTCATTTTTCCCCTTCCATTCTTTACACATTCTTCTCATATTTAAATCATTACCACTAAGCCTATTGATTATAGGCCTACTAGAGACGATGACGTTTGTCTGGTCAATAATTACTCATTCTGTGGATTTTCCATAATTTTGCTTAAATTACTAATAACTACATCGATATTATTTGCAATTTAAAAAAATTAATATTTCAAGTGTGCATTTTATATAGATTTAGATATATATAAAACAGATTGGCATAAATCTATGTACAATAATGAAATAATTTGAATTGACAGAAAAATAAAACAAGCCTTCAGTACGTTAGGAATGCAATCGATAACCCTTGGCGCATGCGTATCTGAAACATCCGCTTGCCGTGTGTTACAATTTTTTCTTACGGTATGTTGGAATCACCTGAGGAAATAAATAATTGCCTGTGTTTACCGAATTTCTATTCATCATCTAGTCTAGGCTAGTATGATCTAGGATTAAGTATTCTTGTGTATAAAAGTTTATTCATTTGACACCTGAATCACCTGAGCCTGAGGAAATAAATAATTGCCTGTGTTTACCGAATTTCTATTATCATTAATAATGTCAGATTATTCCTGATCATCTTTATCTTAACTAAAGTCTAAAACTAAATCTAGATCCATATCTAGACTCTTAACTCTTAGACTAGTTAGACTTTCCAGACTCCAACTTTACTCTAAGACTAAGACTCTACTAGATCTAGATTGATTCTAGTCTAGACTGACACTACGTAACTCTATCTAGTCTAGTAACTATATATACTATTATATAGTTAGATCTAGCTAGAATCTAGATAGACAGATCTATAATTATAGTATAATCTATCAGAATCAGATAGATGATCTATCAGAATCTATCTAGATTCTAGATCTAGATAGATAGTAGATCTAGCATGATTAAGTATGACTATGACTAGACCTATGATCAATCATCTCTAGAGATAACTAGGAGTAATCTAGGATTAATTATTCTTGTGTATAAAAATAAAAGTTTCTTCATTTGACAATCTAGATTATATCAAGTCTAGGTATTTTGGCTGGTGGTTATTTAATTATAGAATCTAGAATAGACATGATTGACATGATAGAAATGAGTCAATAGAGATAATAAATAATAGTATACATACTTATACTTATAGATATATAATAGTATTGATACTAATGATACTCAGATAGACTTACTGTCACTTACTTTACTTAAGTTTTAGTCATTAGATAGTCTTACTCTTAGTCATTAGACATTAGTTGATTAGATCCAGATCTTGACTAGGTCCTAGGACTAGAATCTATTATCTATCTCAGTCAATAGTCATAGATCTACTTACTTACTACTTAGTACTTGATACTAGACTAACTAGATTTCTAGATCTAAACTACATAATCTAGAAATATAGATTATTCTAGATCGAGTATTCTAGTCAGTCAGTATAGTTTCAATATAGTCATAGTACTCATACTCATAGTCCACTTTTTCATTTCATAGACAGTCATAGTCATAGAATGATAGATGATAATCTAGATTACTAGATCTAAATACTAACTCTAAGTAGTCTAAGACTCTAATTTAGAGACCAAGATTAGATTATCATAAGAAAATTAATAAGATTAAGGTAGATCTAGATTCTAGATCTAGTCAATTCTAATTCTAGATTCTAGTCTAGACCTAGACTCTACTGATGACTATGATCTAGACTAATCTAGAGTTACAGTTAAGTTAGATCTACATATTATATATATATATATAATATTCATTGTCTATTATTCATAGAGTACTAGACAAGTCACTAGTCATAGACCTAGATATCAAGATTTGGTCTAGAGTAGATTCTATTCTAGGTCTAGTGTCCAGATATAGAGAGATAAATATAGACTAGGCGATAAACCTTAGTACAATATAGTATAAAAAGAATTAGAAAAAGAATAAAAGATCTGTACATCTATTCTATCCTATCTAGATTAGACTAATGATTAGTCAATATTTTGTTGTAGCTTCTATAGTAGTGAAAGTCTTACTAGTCTTAGTACTCTTAGATCTAGATCTAGTCAGACTTACATCTGATCTCTAGAGATCTTGTCTCAATCATTGAAATAAAAATCTAGATTATTTATTGAGATTTTACTAGATTTAGATCTAGATCTGATACTTATGGCTACTAAGTATTCATAATGTCTAATCTACTAGACTTTTTAGAATCTAGTAACTAGACTCTAGATCTATAAGTAGATATACTACAGTAGAGTCTAGAATATTTTAAATTAAATAGAGTACTACATTTGTACTAGATCTAGTAAAATCTAGTTATATCTGGTCTTAGAATATAGTCTACACAGATCTAGAGACATAGTAGAATGACTAATAGTACTTACACTTAAGATTAGATCTAGATTGACTTAGATCTACTATTCTAGTCTAGATAAACTAGAGCAGAATCTAGTCTAGGTATATATCATCTTCATAAGATAGATCTAGATTAAAGTAGAATCAGTTAATCAGTAGATCTAGAGACAGTCTAGATTTCTAGATCTAATTCTAAGATAGTCTAATTCTAGTCCTAACTCTAAGATAGATATATATTCTAATGTAGTATATGTATCTAGATTTTATAGATCTTCTAGATCCAGTCCCAGATCTAAAGCTATCCTAGTAGTAAGTAGTACTCCTAAAGCTAATGTCACTGCGCTGTGTTGTGTCACAGTTTGAACTGTGTTAAAGTTAGTGTGTCCATCACCCACATGTATCTGTATAATAATAATAATACAGTAAACTATACTACATTTTAGATTTATAGATGAATGTAGGATAGATAGACATGAACATTTAGGAATAGAATAAATCTGGAACTAGTTAAGGTGTTATAATAAAAACATTAGTCACAGTGTAGGCTAAATTCATGACTTTGGAAAAGTAAGAGATTCTTTCATTTCAAAGGGCAAGGATTTAGTTTGACAGAGGATAAAACTTAAAAGGATTTAAAAGGAGGCCCCAAAACAAAGGTAAAGTCAAAAGTAGATTAGCTAATATTAATAACTTATTAACTTTAAACTTAATGTATTCTTAGCTAGTCTTGTATTAAGTTATAATAATAAAGAATTCATTCTATTCTTTGTCAGAGTAAAGCACTTAACAATCTACACTTTATCATACTAGATCTAGTAACTATTCTCATTCTAGACTAATAGATCTAATTCTTCTTATCCCAAATAAGATTTTGTAGGTTATATGTGGTAGAAGAGTAATGGTAATTTAATATTAGATCTACTACTTAGCTTCATAATAAGATAAAAAAAAAACAACACATCTTTTTATAGAGTAGTATTTTGAAAGCTTAAATTATAGTAAATAGTGTGTAATTATTGGGAAAAACAACACCTAACTATTCCACTAGTCAGTGTTTATGAAATGTGGGTTATAATAAATCACTCTTGTATACTAGTTTTATTATTTGCAACTTCATTAACTAAATGGGTTCTGAATCAAAAGATGTTCTTTAAATTGATGCTATATTTTAATGAGATTGTTGCTTGTTTGTTCACATCTTTAAGGACAGTTATCAAAGAATATTTTAAAATCAGATAGAAGATATTTAGTCAGTTATATCATAAACAATAATGCACAATGTATTTGTGATATGTATCATATTCCTGCTGAACTGCTCTAGTTATTCTTTTTTTTTTTTAGATTGTAATGTATCTTAACAGTAATTTGAAATAACAAAATATTACAATGTGTATTCTAATGTTCTGATTGTTAACTAGACAAGTTTAAGCTGAATTACTTGTATCTCTCTATATATCTGAGACTAACAGTAACACATTTAATTCACTGTTATTGGTATGTCATTAGCCTATATATCTACATGTATAACATAACATACATTTATTGTTAATATTCATTCATATTTTTGTAACATTTAGCCTATACATGCTTACTCAAATGTAAAACTATTTCAGTATTGTTATTTGTCAGCTTTATTTTATTCAACATTTTTGAGTTTGAGATCTACAATGTGCTATTGAAGAACTTATTAAAATTGGGTTAACCCCCATATATATATATGTATAAAATAATTTTTTAAAAAATCTTAAATTTTTACTCTAATTAAAGGCATTCAAGACTACGACTGTCTTTTTATCATATTACGCCTAACACAATATTTTAACCAATTTCTTTTAAAAGTTTAGACAGGGAATTTGCTATTTGAACCCTAACCTTCAAACTTTGACCCTGAAGTATTGTATTGTTCTGTAAGGGTGGCAGTGTCTGCCTATTATTTTTGCTGTTAGAACAGGTTGATTGGTTTAGGCTTTAAATTCTTGAAGTATTTCTTTCTAATTGTGTTTTGACTCTAATCCATTTGCTTTAAGACTGCAGCATCTCAACCAAATATTATATTAATGATTTTGTGTGTTGTTGTTTATGTAATTCGTAAAATGAAGAGCTAATTTTTATTGAAACTTTAATTGTGTGTGTGTGTGTAAACTTTATTTATATTTAAAGCCATGACGCATTACATTATGTTTCAATTTTATCTCTCAAAGCTTCTAACACATCGGGCCAAATGTGACTGTGGAAGATATAGTATTTCACAAATCAATTTTTAGCCTTGCATTATCACTTGTTATGAGGTGCATGTCAATCCTACAGGAGAGATCTGGTGTGTAAGATAACCAGTGCTCTAGTTCAGCCATTATTAACAATTATCAGACACCACCCGCTCCTGTTTCCTGGTCATCTAATGGTTTCAGATAAAGTTTTTTTTTGTCTTATCAAATATTCCAGCACAGTGATTTAGAAAACAATAACTATTACGAATAGTTAGCTAGAATCAACTAATGATAGTTAATCAACTACTGATAGATCTACATTTTTACAGTCAAATTGTGTTTAGCTTCTTATTTCATTAAACTGTTAGTAAACTTTTTTTTTTTAATTGACATAAACGCTAATGCTTCTAAGACATTATGTTAGAATCATTTAGAAGCTATGTTTTAAATAGGATGTGACTTTGTATCTTATTCTGTCACACTTCACTGCAAAAAAACATTTGTATTAAAATAGTTTTTTTTTAAATGAAACTATTGGGTTAAAGGGTTGTTGAGTTCTACAAAATGATTTCACATTTTATATTGGAAAATTTTTAAACCAAATATATATATATTTGTCAGGCTTATGTGTTGATTAAATGAAACATTAAATGATGGGTGTGGAATAGATTTATTGAACTTTCAGAAAATGGCCATATTTTATATGGGTACTATATTTATAAAATTATATTTATAATATAATATATATATATATATATGAACACATATTGTAATATACAATAAATAGAGATCTAGATCTATTAGTATATTGCATGCATTTTTATATATCATCTTGTAATCCTAGAAGATTATTTTTTTAATGTGTTTAATGTACTTTACTTTGAATAGGGTAGTTTTAATATTTGATTTCAGCTCTATTTATTAATTGATACTTTGTCATTGTTAACAATAATTGCTGCCAGCGTTATGTAACAGATTTACAGTTAAAAACAACAGAAACACCCACATAATTCTAGCACAAAAATAAAGTTATACGAAAATCTAGACGTAAGTCATTTTTTGTGTAATCTTACCAAACAAAACTAGAACTAGATAGATCCTTTTCTAGCCTTTGTTTTTGGGTGTACCGGTAACTAGTGTATCACACCAGGAAGGTTAGCTTATGCTCATTTGATTCTAGATCTAGATGCGACACACACACACACAAAGAAAACATGTTAAAAAGCAGCCACAAGTATGAACCTTTCTGTGTACTAGGTGAATGTGAGGTCACCGCGCCAAGTGTGTGCTACATTCCTTCACATACTTGGTGTCTCCGTCACACAAAGAACAGACCCTGTCCTGATAAAGGCTTATCTTGTGCCTTTCTTGTGTTTCGGTGCCTTGTAAGCTGAGACCGGGGATAGCCGATATCATTAGATGTTTTTAATCTCAAATGGCTTTATCTCGTGTCCTTTCTCGTCTTGGCCTGGTGTTTGAAACTGGTCGAGAACTGTCCACCACTGGAACGGCCGTATGCTTTGAAATAGGCGTGTCCGTGTAGCCAGTGCTGGCGTAGTGTGGGAGTACCTGGGCTATTGTGGTAGGTAGGAGGGGTCAAGTGGCTAACCCTCTACTAGTAGTCTCATAGGGTTTCCCCTCTCACTCCCTCACCGCTGTGGCCAATCTGAAATGGCAGCAAAAAGAAATCTGTTAGAGTGTAGAGGTTAAAAGTCTTGCCTTAGTGTGTGACTGGGACACCGCCAGCACATGGTCTCATACAGTGCAGTACTGGAAGGAGTTTCACTTCTGTGTTTATCAACAAAGTGTTATTTTATATTAGTGGAGTTTTTATTTTCATCTACAATTAGAAGCACGTTGCTTGATAATGGACTAGACTTTCGGAATATGGATGTAATGATTTGTTTTTCGGAATATTTCTTAATGAAATGTAGCCTGCTTGAATAGATCTGTTATTGTGGTTGCTTGTAGAGTAATGTAGACACATGTCAAGGTCACTGCGGGATAGATCTCAATGTAGATAATAAGTCTAATAAATATCTTTTTTTTTTCTTTAAATAATTGGACTATCGTAAAAGGTCCTTATCCAATTACTTACCTCAATAAGTTCAAGTTATTGAATGATCTAGATCCTTAACGGAACACTTCGCACATTCTGAGTATTTAACAATACACCTAGATTATTTTTTGTTGTTAGAGATTACTTCCCGTGGTGGCGTACTCATTAATGATTCTTCCCGTAGTTCGTGGACACACCTATTTAGGCCTCGTGGCGGAGCACAGTTTGGGAAACACTGGTCTAGAGTCTTGTGTAAAGAATGTCCCATGCATTCAGATTTGATAACTAGATGAGAAGTTGGAGGGAGCTAAGTCTTTTTTTTTACTCACGTCTCCCCCCCCCCCACTCGAAGAGTTGAAGTACCTTGAACTTCACAAACACAAGGATGAACTTATCCTCCTCACTGTACAAAACAGTTGAAACTGTCCCTACGTCTAGTCCTCTACTGGTTTATGCTGTTTGTAATTTCAATGGCCTGAAGATGGTGTTTGAGTTTGAATGTTCGTAGTGAGTTTGTTCAAAGGTAGACTCAGTGCTTTCATTTCTTTCCGGACCTACATTTAGTGGAGTCTGTGTGCGCTAGAGTAGGACTTTGAATGGACTACGCTTGTCCAGATGTTTGCACGGGCAGCTGGTCAACACAAGTTTTGATTAGTGGTTTTGGTAGTTCGCCCATCGACTTTAGTCACTACTCCCCCTTTACCGTGTCTCTAATGACTTCATTTCCTAGGGCACCGTCATCATTTGACATTTCCTTCTCCAGACCTGGCCAAACGTTTGGCACTAGTATCCAGGAGATGGGCTGTAAGTTGAGCAACGATACGGACTAAAACCTACCACGTAGACATAAGCGACAAATGTTTTTTGTTTGCCTTCTGGATGTATTTAGTCTCGTTAGCCGTGAGTATTGACATGACTCGAACTGTGTTTCGAGTGTTGTCCAAGCTTTAGTAACAGTTTGACCAGACGTTGAAAAGACACACATAAGTCAGGGTTGAGATCTATGACTTGAGCCTGCTGTTTCTGCTCGCTTGCCATAGCGCTATAGCAACAGTTTGACCAGACACTGAGAAGACACACATTAGTGTTAAGGTCTATGACTTGTTTAGCGTGTTCTGCTTTCGCTCGCTGGCCTACAGGTCGTGAGTGTACCCCTCTTTGTAGTTCTTTTCTTGGGCTTTGACCCATTTTCAACTATGTAGTAATCACATCTAGATCTAGTAGCGTTTACAACTTGATCTTTATCCGAACTTGTTTCCATCGCTAGTTGACTGTCGCGCTCTCCCCTCCCCTCCTCCATTTTGTTTACGTTTAGTGTCAACGCACGAGACAGGCATCCGCGGTCACGGTTGATGTAGCAGGAGACAGTCGATTCATATGCAAAACGTACTGTGCAGCCAGACTAGTAAATAGGTTACGTTTGAATCAAGACCCAAGTAGGGCTTAGTGGTGCAGGTTTACAAGACCTACCTACATACTCTAAATAGCCCCTCCCCCCTCCCACGTATCAGTTTGTTTAGACAAGACCGCAACTGTTGTCCTGCTTTAGTCAGTTCAGACAGACGTAGAAAGAATTAGAGACCTCTGAATGTTAGCAGCTAATTATTACTTGTTCAAACCTTTTTCTTCTGGGAGTGTTTTCACTACTCTGTTGTTAGAACAACACTTGATGTCTTGTTAGTAAGACCAGTGTTCTGTTTATTGAAACCAAACATGTTCTTTAATGCTAAAAGACAACATTGTCAAGTATACAAACACTTGAAGTGTGGTACAGGACGCACCATCAACTGATGACTTTTGGTCAGATGAATGTTTTTGAAATGTGTGTTGATATAATGTGTTCCTAATGAAGGATTTTTGTAACTTTGTAGTGTGCTGAAACTGAAAAGAAATAAATTTCCAACGATGGAGAGGTCAGAGTCAGGGTGAGTAGTGCCATCTGTTCATTACAGTATTCACATTATTAGAAACACTAACATACAGATAAACAGAGTTTTTGATGCATTTTGTTGATTTAGGCTTCATATTACTTAGGGCCATATTACTTAGGGCCTGTGCTGGCTGCTAGATGCATCCATAGTAATTGGCCTTATATAATATGTGGATATATATATATATCTCAGTGAATGCTTATGACATTTCTTAGTTCTCACACATTGCCAGTTAGCCATGTCTTTACAAATGTTAAGTTGTTGTCATCTAATACTTTTCAATCACAATACAGCAATTAAACAAAAATAATGAAAATAAATTGTAGAGACTCAGAAAATGTGTGCATACATTTAGAAATGCTTTGTGTACAAAACTCTAGTCAACTTGGCTTCTGCCATACAAGGTTTTATTATAACTTGTTAATTGCTAATCCCATTTTGAATTTATTTGTCATTATTTTGTGTGGACTAGTCAATTTGTTTTCATTACCTAGTTTTCTCATTTATTGTATGCCATTACTTTTTCAATTGTTGTTCAATATACTTTTTCAAACCTAATATTCATCATATTTATGTTACCAATTTAAAACAAAAACCTGTCTTGAACAGTTTTTGTTTTACAACTTGTTTATGTCACACCTCTGAACTTTGTGTATACTGTTAGCTAGTTTATCTTCATTCAGGGAGTCATCATTGGGAGAAAGGAGGCAGTGACATGACACAATCACAGTCATTCAATTATGATGGTGGTCATTGTTGGAAATGTATTTAACATTAATTAGTTATTCTGTTGGTGTCTGTAATGTTTGAAATTGTTAACTATTGATTACATCAAAGTACTCTTAATGAAACTGCTTTGTTTTATGATCTGTTGTACGCACACACACACACACACACGCACACCACGCACACACACACACACACACACACACACACATACACATACACATACACATACATACATACATACATACATACATACATACATACATACATACATATATATATATAGCAAATTTGTTAGTGTTTACATCTCTACATTTTCTGGCTGGGTGTTCTTGGAAGGCTGTCAGAAAGTCTGTGA
Source organism: Biomphalaria glabrata (assembly GCF_947242115.1). NCBI lineage: Eukaryota > Metazoa > Mollusca > Gastropoda > Planorbidae > Biomphalaria > Biomphalaria glabrata. The sequence continues at coordinate 38,493,857 of NC_074713.1, forward strand.
TCAAGTAAATCAATACTTTTAACAACAAAAACAACATAGAAGTCTGGGTATTGTTTGCAGTGCATGGTGTCTCAATGACTCAATTCAGTATCATTCATCATGAGTGTCTCTAAGTGTAATACACACTTAATGATGACCACTGTTAATTGCACTGGGCAACATTCTGGCAATTCTCTCAAGTGGATCACTTATTCTACATTCTATCCACTTAGTGTGGATAGGTGATAGAATCTTTTATGGCTTTTGACACTTAAAATATTTTTTTTTTAAATATGTAAAATATTACTTGAAATTTTTTTTTTAATTGCAATTTTTTTTTTACATTTTAAAAATATTTAAATGTTTTTTAAATTTTGGCCTTATTTTATTTCAAAATTTAGAGTGCTTATTACTAAAATTGTATTATGCTTCAAAATTCTTCAGAACATGTACGTATTCCTAATATTGTCATTAACAGGAGTAAGAGATTTGGACGCTACAGAAATATAATGCAAAGCCTCAGACGAAGGCTTAGCTTTCGGAAGAAAAAAGACCATGTTCCAGAATGCTCTAAGCCTCATCAGTGGCAGGAAGATGAAAAGAAAGTTCGAGAAGGAACCTGTAGCTTCCAAGTTCGGGTAAGTTTTTAGAATTAATTCTGATATTTTTACCAGACAAGATTATTTGTTTTAATTCTATTATTTTGTATAGATAAAGTTCATTCTTAAATTGCACTGGGGCATTCTCAGAATTGTTGATCACTGATTAATAAAAAAAAGTAATAATTTGATGGGAGATGATGCATAATTAATATATATATATATATATATAGGACTTGGATAATGCATAATGAATATATACAGGACTTGCAAATGTTCATGCTAATTTACATCCAAGAAATGCATCTAAAGCAAACTACTCGATGCATCTCCAGTTCTTTTCAAATACATTCTGTATCCCACTTTTCTAAACTCTTTTGTATTTAAACTCAAATCTATAAATATGCATTAACTATATATAACAGGGAGGTTTGTCAAGTGAATCTAATTACTTAATTCAGACCTTATACTGAACAGGGAGTTTTTTTGATTGATTGACAGTTTAATAATAAATATTTTAACTCTATGCAATTTTTCTCACACATTTTGAGCTTAAACTATTTTGATGGGCTTGTTTTATAATCAATAATCATGTATGTTTGTGAGTATGAGAGGAAACAAACAAAACTGAAGTAACTCTCTTTTGCTTGTTGTTTGGTTAGTACTTAGGCTACATAGAAGTCTTTGATTCCAGAGGAATGCATATATGTGAAGAAGCTGTTAAAGCTTTGAAATCAGTAAGTTCAGTTCAAGTTTTGTTTTTGCCTAATTATTAAACCTTTGATCTATTTATTTAAAAAAAAGACAATTTTGATACATGCTGGTATATATTTATTTTTTTTCTTGTTGGTTTTGAATTTGAAATTTAAAAAAAAAGGAAATTCAAATGTCTTTTGTAACATAATTGTATAAATTAATTAGAACTTATAAATTTAACTATTGACATTATAATTGTTGTAATTGTTATTCACTTTAGCAAAAAAACTTTTGAACAATAATTATATTGTTACTTGACTTTTTAGGAACTGTTATATGTCACTGAGTAGTGATAGACTTGTTATGACTTTTGTATTTTTGTCAGCAGTGTAAGGGAAAGTATCAGAGAGCTGTATTATATGTGTCAGGTGATGCCCTGAGAGTGGTAGATGAAATTAGCAAGGTGAGAGAGTTTGTTTTATTAGCTACTCTTTGAAAGACATATTTGTCCACTTAAAAACATTTCCTTGGGATTGTATTCTTTTGCTCAGATATTATTTCTAACACTGAACATTGTTATCAAGAGCATTGCTCTTTGGTTTTCCTTAACTTGGTATTATTACCTTTTTTTTTTCTTATATTTAAAAAAATATTTTCCACCCAATAAAGTTAATTTCATTTCCTTATAATACTTTCATCTCTGTATGATATACCTCTGTAAGATATACTTTCTATACATTCATCTCTTTATGCATTATAGTATTGCTACTTATATCACTTTATGACTTTCCCCTAATACTTGTTATTTCTGTCACCATTGTGATATGTAAAAGACATTTCTAGAATTCTCTAATTCTTACTCAGAGCATGATTGTGGACCAGACCATTGAGAAAGTCTCCTTCTGTGCACCAGACCGAAACCATGAGAAAGGCTTCGCCTACATCTGTAGAGATGGAACAACGAGAAGGTGGATGTGTCATGGCTTCCTGGCTGTGAAAGAATCCGTAAGTGTCAGTATTATTTTATCAATTTTTCTAGATGTGACATACTGTGGAAGTGGGTGTACTCCTTACCCTCATGGCCCAAGTCCAGTCATTTTACTTAAAGCTATCTCTGTAGCAGTGTGTGTTTGTGTGTGCCTCTCATGTGTTTAACATTCAGCTGATACTTTGGTAAGAAGTTAATAATTCAGCATGATGTAGAAATTATTTTTTTTTCTGTTTGGCTCAGTTTCTTTTTAAATTGATTTGCTGAATAGTTTTTTTTTCCATTTTTTTTGTTCTTTTCTTTAATTAACAATGATTTATTATAGTCGGTTGGGTCAGGTGCATTTGGGTTACAAAATATTGAATATAGTAATGTACAATGCTGAAAGTAAAAGTGGTGGCAGTGGGCTGTCATAGTATGTATACACTGTTGATGCCCTGCAATGTAGGAGTTATTTTATTTTGAGGGAGACTCTATGGTGTTATGTAAAATAAAACAACCACAATATCTAGACTACTGATGTTCCTTTCTAAACTCTTGTTGTTTATTTCTTTCTGCTGCAGATGAATGAGACTTGCATGGTTACTTTAGATTCACTCATATCTTCTTGTTGTGCTTTGCTCATTGGTTTAAAACTAACTTTAAGACTTTTCTATTTTTCTTTGAAGATTAATACTAATGATAGTTTTGATATTTCCTCTGTTTCTTAATGGCCACAGAATGGAAAAGCAGCTGTTGTGATGTCTGTGTCTGACACATTTAGAGTTTAAAAAAACTAACAATTATTTTGAAATCCAATGTTTCCATCATCTGTATTTGAACTATTTGCATTGATTTCTTTAACAATTTTACCCATTTATTTTTTAAATTACATATGCATATTGTATGTGCATACATTTAAACCATATTTAAAAATAAGCTGAAAATTAGTAGTGGGTGCTATTCAAATAAAATGTGATGTAGAATTTCTTAAACTCCTATTAGAATACAAAAGAGATGGTAAAGATTCTTATTTTTCTCAGCAAAAACTGTTAATGAGATAAAATGGTGGAAATATTGGTTAATTCTAGGTCACTGTTGTGAATGCTATTTAGGTGTTTGTAACATAATGGACCTGCAGTTTAAACAATATCACTTTGTCATCTTATTTTATTTCATTGTATATATAAAACTATACCACTGCTAATTAAAAAAAAAGGATTATTAACCATTCATAGAAACTGATCAACATCTCATACTGAGCTAATGAGCAAACATTTAAAGTTTTTTGTTTTTTTTAAGTTTAAATTACCAAGTAATAAGTGTTTTATTGAAACATTGAAATGTACAATTTCATCGTCTATTAAAAATGTATATAAGGAATTGAAGTAAGTGTGTATAACTTGTAAAAATATTGTAATCTAAGGATATTATTAATAGTAATTACTATTGTTCTTGTGTTTGTATACATTGATATTGACTCTGTTTCATTGTGACACTGTTTAGTCACTTTGTCTACCATCAACATCTTTATTAGCAAACTTAATGAACACATTAGTTCATCCTTATCAATGTAATTAAATGAAAGTAATCAACTCTTCTAATGACGGCCAGAATTATTAATTTTTTTTAGCTTTTATAGCCTAGCATGAAAATGATTCTACTAATACCAGCATCTACTAATTGTAAACTTTATACTTTTGGTTAAAAAAAAACAGAAAACAAAAAGTTACATACAATATCATTTTAATAACTTTCCTCATGGTTTTATGTCAAGCTTGTAAAATGTGTCAACTAAGTAGAAAACAAAAGTCCCTAGAGTATGTTTGAATCAACAAGTAGCTGACATGTTTCGAAGTGCATGCTATTTATTATGTATTGGTGTTGTACTTAGAGCTGTCCTTCTCGTAACCTTCACTTCAATATATGCTAAATATGACACCCAATAGTAGTAGGGAAGAAAAAAGAGGTTCGTAGTGATCATTAGGGGTTGTCTTATTTCTAAGACTTTGACTGAGCTTGTGATAATCTAGATCTTTTGATATACTCAGGGAGAGAGGTTGAGCCATGCGGTAGGCTGTGCCTTTGCTATTTGCCTGGAAAAGAAACAGAAGCGTGACAAAGAGACAGGGGTTACAGTGACCTACAACCAGTCCAGGACTTGCTTTGAGAGAACTGGATCCTTCCGTCAGACAACTCTTACTGAAAGAATAGTTGACCCACAGAGTGCTATTCTTGCAGGTAGGTAGGTTCTACAGAGGTTCTCACTGATTAGGTCTTCTGCTTTCACTCAATGGCTGCGGGGCGTCTTTCCCAGGGACGCTCTGACTACCCCTAAAAGCGCGGAACGTCTCTGGGAAAGACGCTTGTACCCTACCTTAGTTTCATTGCATTTTTTAATCTAAATTTTTAACTAAGAATACTTTAACTATTTTCTCTCTATAAAAGAGTTCTTCATCATATGTTTACATAGCAATAACAAGCTATTAGCCTTATTTAAACATTTATTAGATTTTTAAAAAAATTTTTTACGATTGTTGATTTGTGAAAAATGTCGCCATGGCTACAGTAGTCCAAGACAAACCCACACTGTTTACTACTGAAGAAACTTTATAATTATTCTATAATTTATCACAAATAAATAGTGATAATGAAAATTTTGATTGAGATTAGTTCCTGTAGGTTTAGATTTAGTGTAGGATGAAGTAGATTTGTATTTATAGGTAGTATTTAGATCCAGAACTAGTATTGTCATAAGGGTAGGTGTAAAGTGTAGATCAAGATTGACTAGACCTAAGCTCTTGTCTCTAGATATAGATAAATCTCTAGATCTAAGCCTAGAACAAATAAAAAGAACAGAAATAGTAGATCTTCATCCAATAATCATCCACTGTGGGCATTTTTTGCCCATTAAAATTTTTTTTTTAGTATTGTTTATCTGCAAAAATCCATGTCATGGCTAGGCTAGTCCAAGACACACCCACAATGTTTACTAGAGAAGAAATTTTATAATCTTTTTATAATAGTGATATAAGTGATAATGAAGATTTAGATAGATACAGTAGGTCTAGATTTAGCAACAGACTTGGATATTATTAGTATTTTACTATTTAGATCCAGATCTAGTATTGTCCTAAGGTGGCTAAGGCTTGGTCTGGAATGTAGATCAAGATAGACTAGATCTAAGCTTTTATCTCTACATCTAGCTAGATCTCTACATCTAAGACTAATTTATATAAATGAAAACAACAGAGATGGTAGATCTACATCCAATAATTATCCATGCTAGGCATTTTTTGCCTATTATTTTAACAATTTGTTTTTAGTATTGTTTATTTGTAAAAATCATCATCGCCAAGGCTTTCAATTTGTTCATATTGCACTCTGACGTGTAAGTAGTCCACAAAGTTTACTGCTAAACAAATATGAAATATAAAACTATTGTAGATCCATTATTTATCACAAATGAACAGTAATAATGAAAGTCTAGATCTTAGGTAAACTGAATTAGAAATGGTATTGTCCTTCGCTATTTCAAGATCTATGCTTTGATCTCTCACTAGCCTATATCTTGCACTAGTGTGGTATTAGAATCAAATATGTCTTAAGTGAATAAAAGTAAGAGAAATATAGATCTAAATCCCATTGATTCACATGTACATAATATTTGAGTACATTTGATTGATAGATTTTGTGCTGGTATCTTTTGCTATTGGAAGTCATGAAAAGTGCAATAACTTTCCCTTTTTGGCTAACTAGAAAGCCGGGTAAAAATAAGAATATAATCAGTGATTCATCATCTTTTATTGACTGTTTTATCACTATTCTTTTTGATAAATCTATATGTATTCTAATATGCTGTTTCAACAGTAACGCAAAGATGAAAATCTAGATTTAGGTCTCAGAAGTACTAAAGCTGGCATCCATTTTGTTGTTATAAGGTCATATTATTTAGATTATAATTTGTATCTTATATTTAAAATTTTTAAATTCTCCATTCATTTACCTTTAATTTGATACCAAAATTGTTACTATAGCATCATTGGTACTTAAATTACACATTTTTGTTTTAGTCATATTAGGGGAAAAAAAAAGTTTTTCTAAAAAAGTAGCACAGTCAATGAGTTAATATACTAGGTCAAGCTAGTTATTTTCATGAAAAGGAGTTTATAAAGAAGATTGACTATTAGATGTTTTCTATAAGCATCCTAAAGTATAAGAAAGATAGTAATTAAGAAACAGATTTTTGAAGGTGTACTAGGCCTGAAAATCAACACAAATTAATGTCCCTATAAATTAATTGACCTTATAATTACACAAATTCTTTCTTGATACCTGCCATACATGATATTACAAAGTACATCATAAAAATCTTTTTAATTCTGTCAAGGATGTTTTCTTAATGACTTTAATTTTTATTTCTCGTTATCCTTAGAAAAAAAGTTTTTTTTCTCTTAAAACTATTCTTACTGAATTCTTTTTGTTTTTAATTCTACATCTAAAATATTTTTGTGTCCTCTGCAATGATTCTATAACATTAGGTGAACCCAGTTGCATATTTCCATTTCAGAACCTGTTCCACTGAGAGCAGCCAGCAACCCATATGCTGTTCAGAGACCACATGCAACACCCAATCTATTGGAACGCCAGGGCTCATTCAGAGGGTTTGAGAAGCTCCAAGAAGTCTCTTCACCATTCAAAAGAACTCTGTCATTGAGGCTGAATGAGCTGCCCTCCACTTTGCAAAGACAGAATGCTGTCATGGAATCACCTACACAAAATGGCAATGGTGGTAAGAATTCAACTTGACCTATAAAGTCCATGATACAGATAGTTTCTACTTGACTGTTTTCATTGTATCAAATTAGTTAATTGCTAAACCCAAATTTATAGCTTTTGTCTCATTATTCCTAGCTGGTATATTTGATGTCAGCTGTAATTGAATTCTTTTTTTTTTTTTTTTTTTATTAACTTCCTTCCTTCCCCTCAGATTCACTTTCATTCACTTCATAGTTCAACTAAGACCATTATATACATTCCAAATCATAGAAAATCCCTATTTTAGAACTCTGATTATTAGATTAGATTTCATTGCATGATCCTATTAGTAGAATATATGCTTGTATTTATTTACTTGTGAACAGCTGTTGGAGGTACAATCCCAGAAGTGTCCCAGGAGCAGGAAGATTCTATTGCTCAAATGTGCCAGCAACTGACTCAAGGCTTGACAGCACTCACTTCGGATGATCCATTCTCAAGTGCCCCTGTCGCACTGACCCATCAAACATCTTTACCCACATACTTTCAGAATCATGCCCCACTAACACGGCAACACACATTGCCTGCTTCACAAAGTAAGATTTATAACTACTTTTGTCTAGTCATCGATTCAAACTATAGGCCCAGACTTAATAACAATTCTGTCAGGTGTTGAAGTGTACATAAATGCAAACCAGCCAAATCAAATTTCAGGGAAATCATTGGCTTAATGGTGCCATTCTTACTGGTTGCTGGTCAGTTCACTTTTGATTTGAAAGTTGATCCTTATTCAGACTTTAAAAGCAAGAGATGCTCATTTAATTAAAATGTAGAAGTAGAGTGAATCGTTAGAGACAGGAAGTCACTTTAAAGCACATGCACGATTTACCTTTTGCCAAAAACCCAAACAGATAAACTAGACTTGATCAAGATCAGAGCTAGATAATTCTACTAAATGCATAATTTACCTTATATTTGTTCAAAAACCTAAACAGATAAACTACAAGGAGATAATTCAAGTAATTCTTTTGACATCTTTCTTGTGGAGTTTGCCAAAACCTTCTTGCAGTTCAATTGGTACACTGAATTTTAGCAAACCTGAGCAGACAGATATTAAAAGCTATGAATCTGTAGTTAAAATTTTAATCAGACCAGTTGGTTTCTCTTTAATCTGCTTGGTGTACCTACCAACAACAACAAATCTACAATCAAGTAACCAATTTTACAATTTCAACTAGAAGTAGCTTAACTCCTTTTAAGTTTGTTAGTATTCTTTTGGCAGCTTAAGATTTAATATTTGTTGAATGTCTAATATTTAATTTTGTTTGCAGATGCGAGTATCAATCCATGGGGAGCAACCAGTACATCTCAGTATGCTCCCACAACATGGGGTATTGCAACAGTGGCTGCTGGAACTGGCCAGTCTAGCACCAACAATCCCTTTGTTACCACCACTGCACCAACATATCCAGTCTCAGCAACATTTAATGGCACACATCAGACACTCCCTCAGCAGACACAGTCGGGGGGAACACTTCAGCAGCAGCAACATGCGTTTGCCCATGGTCGCAGCCATTCCATTGACACTGGGGAAATGTCCAGCCAGCATTGGCAGCAGACCTACCAGCTAAGGAAGCCAGACAGCAGCAGTTCCTACCAGTCCCAAAATGGTGCTGTATCATCCACCTCCTCTGCCAGTTCCTCTAACCTGTGGCCTACATCGGCACCAGCGGCACCTTTCACATCTGCCCCTGGCCCAGGAGTGGATCCTTTCGATGTTGCCTGGGCAGCCAAATCTCTAGGAAAACCAGCGGCAACATCCACTAACACACTGGGGAGCAAATCTGTGAAGCAATTTGAAGTGAAGTTATAGTGTCAGAACTAGGACAATGTTAATCTACAGTTGTAATCATCTGATTTACTCTCACCTTGGACACATTTTGTATCATTTCCGTGACGCAGCACTTCAGTTTCAAATGTCAGTGTGGAGGAGGTTTTGTTAACTTACACAAAGAACAGGAGTTATCTAAAACTATGGGATTATTTTTTTAGTTAAAAAAAACAAAACAAATGAATGCTGAGACTTTGTTTTAGATAAAAGGCTTTTGTTTTGTAAACATTGACAAGAAAGATACAGAACTAGAAAAAGCTGTGTACTGCTTTGTAGATGTTGTTCATAGTTTGGTTATTATACTTTTTGAATACGTGAAACAATTTTGTTGATGATACTGCTTATCTTATGAGTGGGTGATTGCTTTGTGGTCAGTATGTCCTGTATCAATACATAATGTGTATTCAAATGAAATTATGTTGATGGGCACTGTCTGATTGAGGAGTTGTCTTTCAGTTGTTTTTTTTTTTACAAACCTTTTTTTTTTTTTTCCAACTAAAAATGTGAGCTTAGTTGACTTGTAGGTCTGACCACTGAAAACTGCATGGAGAATTCATTGATTAGTTTTACTCATGGGAGAAGTTATATTCTGTGAGAATTGTCATTTTAATTGACTCATTTTTAGCATACATTTTTTGTTCCAATTCACATTGTTTTATTTGATGTCTTGTATAATAAACAAATGATTAAGTGCACTTTTTTAAAACCATTTTTATATTTATTTTGTATAATGTTTTTTTTTAATTGAAGTACACATACAGAGAAAGTAAAGAGACAAATTCTTGTGTTGTCTTTGTAAACAATTGAAGAGATGGAAGTGGATGGTTTGTAAAAGAGAAAGTGAAGAGATGAAGGCTTATTGTTTTTGTTTTTTTTTTAGGTATTATTATTATTTTATTTTAGTTTTTTTTTAAAAAGGGGAGTGGTCTTGTCTATCATATTTTTCTATCAGAACAAATGAGTGTTATAGTCTGCTGGCTGAAGTAATTGTATTGGGGTGGCGGGGGACTATAAGGTGCTTGACTTAAACAAGACACTTTTATGTAGAAGTAGACTGAGGGACTAATGGATAGAGCTAGTTTTTTTTGTGTTCCCCTTTTATCAAAACCCTGTGCATTTCACCAGCCCAGTTAGTCTTGACATTTGTATTTGTTCTCTTTTGTGGTAGAAGTCAATGTCTGTGAGGCACTTAGTAGAACAGTTTAGAACCACTTGATATTAAAACTATCACATTCATGGTTTATTTTTATCATTGACATAATATATGTTGAGGTGAAGTTTCTCTCAGCATTGATAATTGTGCTATGAAATCTCTTGAGACAGTTATTAGTTATACATTGTATTTCCTTGAACGTTTGTCCTTTCTGTTCAAAAAATCATTCCTACACAGTCACTTTATGGATGAATAGATATTGAGTCTTTATTTGGCTGAATGTTTTAGTGGTGTGAGACTTGCCAGAGCTGCTTTAATGGATTTGACATTAAGAGCTACTGACTTGAAGACAAGTCATGTAAGAGACACATCTGCACTTAGTGTTCAATACTTTTAAATGTATTGGCAAATGAACCAGTAGTGAATATGTATGTTTTTAAGGTTGATTTGTTCTAACCATTTTATCTGTGCAAGCCTCGCTAGTAGATTCGTAAAAGAAACAAGTGATCAAATGTTGCTAGAGAACAAAGTTAGGCACTTGTATATTGGTCAGTGCTGTATTCTATTATACAACTTTAGTATATACTTCTTTTGTATATAACTAGAAAATGTTGTGAGAAAAATATTGCCTATTATAATATATATTTATATAAATATGTTTTCAATTTTTTTTTGTGTCGTTTCTTTTTTTTTGTTTTTTCTTTTTCTTAGAGAATAAGAAAAATATAAAAAGCAAAGAGGACATGATTTTCTAATGAGCTCCTAGCTACATAACCCAGAACATTCTATTTGAAAAGAGATGAGCTGTTTAGCCAGTTTAAGTTTACTTTGTTTTCAGATTTGATCATGAGAAATATGTGCACTTAAAGTTGGTGGTGATGAAATAATGTCACCATTACAAACATTAGATGAGATTGTGCCATAAAGAGTCTAGTGAAAAAGTGTCATTACTCCTCACCAGTAGGTGGACAAGTATGGAAATCAAAACTGAAATAACTTGAAACATAAGAACTACAACTGAGGGAAAAATGTCATCTTTGTAGTTAGAAAGAGTTTAAAACTAGTTCTCAGCACTTCACATGGGAAGAAAATTGAGTGATAAACTATATATTCTATAATTATATATATATAATACTATGCTATTCAGATTACCTTGTACTAATGTGGTGTGTGTAAATGTGTACAGCATGTCTCATATAAATCTTTCTATAGCAGATTACCATTTGAAGTCTACATTGTTAGTATACCAGAAACAAATCCTCTATAGTAGACTACCATTTTCTGTTTGAACTGATCATTGTTAGTATGCTAGAAATAACTTAATGCCTTAATTTAAAGTTGTAGCAGTGATGAAATGTCTTCAAGTTGTCTCCTGAATAATACCTGTTGCACTAATCATCTTGTCTTGTGTAGATGTACCAATAGTACTTTCTGTCAGCTGCATTAATATGAGACCATTCAAAATGGCTTGCATGTTATTAGTTCATTAATTTTCTGTAGTCAGAAAAAGAAATTCTATCAACATAGATGGAACTGACTTTTTTAGTGAGGAAACAGAACATACCTTTTGTTTCTTTTTAGTCTAAACTTTGTACTGAGTAATCAACTATCCATATACAATGATTTGAATTTAAATCGTATGGTTAAGAAGACTTCAATATTTATTAATAGCATTATATTAAAAATCTTTTTTTACTGTTCAAACTTGTTTTTAACAAAAGAAATTAAACTTATTCAATTAAATTAGATATTTCATTATCTCCTTTAACTGACTTGTGTCTGAAAAAAAAAAAGTTGTTATCTGAACAACATGTATGATAATGCAGTGCCATCTCATCTAGAAAATAGTGGTAATGGATTGTGTTTTGTTGCTTTCTGTTGACAGGGATATCCTTGTCGTTCTGTGCACCAGGCCTGAAACAGCTTAGTGGAGGATTGAGTCTGTCCTTCATGATACTGTTGTCTAGGTAGTTTGAAGTGCCTGTATCTTTTAGTGACTTTTTTGTTTTCTCTCCCATTTATTCACTGGACACATTTCTATTGTGATGATTGAGGCTTTCTGTGTTTGATGGCCAGGTCAGTGTGTCTTCAATGTCTACATTATGCATTTGTTGTAAATACAATTTTTGCCTACCCTGCCCCCCTTTATGTATGTACTTGAACTTTCTTTGATTAGAATTTTAATTCCTCCCTACAATGATGTTCTTTAAGAATGAATTATATTTGTTGATAAACTTTATTTGTCTTTGACTTTGTTGAGTTCAATTACAAGAAAACTAATAACAAACCAAAACAGATCTGAGAACCAGGTGAAAAAAAGTTTGTATTGTATACATGTTCTGGTAATAGCTTAATGAAAGGCATTCAATATTGTATCTAAGGCATCAGTATTAACAAATATACTTTCACATTTTGTTCTGCTTCAATCCCATGGGAAACTATGGGAAAGACCTAGGACTAAACATCACAAATGCATTTTAATCTAGATGAGCCTAAAATAGGAAATTAGTTCTATAGGACATGTCTAAACGTTAAATTAAATACATAGCATGTTTGAAATGGTAGTTAATTATTCTACAGACCAACATGGTACAAAAAGTTTTAGAAACTATTGTAGACCAACATTTCAATAGTCTCAAAATATAGGCACTTTGATAAACAAAAGTAAATATTTGTATTTGTACAATAATAATTCTGAAAAAGTTACAAAATTATAAAAAAAACAACTATAAAATATGAAAATATAATCATTTTAGGCACAGGGAAAAAAAAAAGGGCAATTAAGTAGCATCTCAGTTCCCATGCATTCAAATGTTTTTCATAAACAGTAGAATCTTAGTTCCAAACACATTCTAATGTTAACCCAATGCTAAGAGTTTGTGGTGTGAAGACTTGATACTTTGCTATAACATTTACTTTCACACTGCCCTCAGTACAGCAAGTGAAAGTTGTTGATTTATAAATGATCACATTCTTGGAAGGAAAACATTAGAAACAACATTGTAATAAAATTGTATACAAAATATAAGTAATTTTAATTGTATAAATATAGTATTTAAAAAAAAAAACATGACAAAAAAGCAATTAGCCAAACTAATAAAAAATCTTTCTTGATATAACTGCACTACCTTTAAAATAGAATAACATTAGGTCTGAAAACAACTTTCCTCTTGGAAAGATCATTTTTTTTTACAGCCACCTTTTTTTTTTCTCAATTAATTGTAAATAATAATAATATATACAAAAATCTGTGACATGAATCAAATTCAAAACTCCTGACTTCAATCTAAGTAAGACCAAACTATGAACTAAAACAAATCCTGTTTGAAGTTTCAGACATTTAGAGACATTGAACTAGAGACTAGAAAACAGACTATGTACCAGTGCAAACAGAAACAAGACTTTGGTAGTTCCACTCGACTCCAATCAGTTGTGCTAAACCACAAATAAAGTGTCTTCATTTAGAATATATATGATACAAGAAAGATATAACAGCTAGCAACATAACAAAGAACATTTACAGTACAGTACCACAATACATTGATTCATTTTAAAAGCACCAATGTTAATGTGACAGTAAAAAAGCTGCACACCTGACCATTGTCATGATGTTCTTTACATTTCTGATGTTGATTCTGAACATGAATGTCAGCCTTAAGCTAATCCAATTATCAATTTCATTCTCTGTCGTCATACTTAAAATTGGAATAATTTGATATAGTTAAATATTTGATCAGACCTTATTACAACAAATAACAAATAGTAATAAGACATAGTCTCCATGTCAGTCACAATGGGTGCAATATTCACAAGGTAATTCAGACTCTAACTAACCCATGCAAGATAGTTATCAAGTTAATTTGATCTTTCCTTGTTTGCCAACTTGTCTTTGGTGGTAGCTATCCTTAGGGTCTCAAATGTATGCCATTTCTAAAATTAAATGCTGACAAAATGAAAATGAGTTGCTGTACTTTCTATAATAACATAACCTATAGAAATATGTAGAATAAAGGTTTCAAATCAAGTTAGTTAAACAAGTTCTAGTCTTGTAATCAATAACTTTGTTGCACTCAATCAGTTATATGCAAGAGAGAAACTCAGTAATAGAAAAAAAACGTGTGTGGTTACATTTGTAGAGCATTTGGTATTGAACATTTGATTTTCACCCACTAGATCATGTTTCCAGTTTGAATAATCATTCCCATACCCTAACCAAAGAGGGATAACTCTGAATTTCAAAAATTCTTTATTTAAACATTTAAAAAAAAAGTATAAAAATTTAAGATCTAGTACTAATAAATAAATAAACAACTTTAAAAAACAGAACGATATGTCTTAGTTTAAAAAAATATATACTTTTAATACCTTTGGTATATATCTTTGAGGGCTTATACACTGGGGCTATGGGCCTGTTTGTTCGAAAAATTCTTAAAAAGTAATAATAAAAAAGCAATACACGTCCAGTTTTCACTCAAAAATAGTCACTATGGTCTAGTTTTTGTTGTAAACGAGACACGATGAGCTCTCCCTAGAGGAAAGTTTAAAAAAAAAAAGGTTTCTAGCACTTTATCCTGCTGTATGACTTAAACGTAAAAGACCCACTGTACTAATGTAGGAGCTATTGGGTATTTGAAACATTCTGGGATAGCCATGGATTTACTTTTACAGCATAACTATCAAGGCCTACTCCACTCTAAAAGCTATGACTACAACAAAACTAATCCCCTGTCTCTTTACTACTCAGTATTGCTTCCCCTCTAAAGCAAACAGTAGGTAACCAAGCATTACATCCAAGGAATTCAAACAAACCAGATCAAGCCATACCTTTTGAGGGAACACTACCTGTTGAGTGGAGTAACAGTTCAATAAACAACATAAATATCTAGAAAGAAACATAAAATAGTGACATCAAGTGCATAAAACTAAACATACAAGAATTCAAAAAGATTCAATACTTTCTAATTGTTTACAATAAATGAAGTTAGTCATGTCTGATCTGTATACCAATGTCTAAAGTTATAATGACTGATGACATAATGTCTGATCTGTATTCTAATGTCATAATGTCCGATGACATAATGTCTGATCCATATACAGATGTCTTATGTCATAAAGTCTGATCAGTATACAAATGTCATAATGTTTGATGTCATAATGTCTGATCTGTATAGCAATATTTGATCTGATGTCTGATCTGTATACCACTTTCTAATGTCATAATGTCTGATCTGTATACCAATGTCATAGTCTATACAAATAATGTCAAAGACTATAATGTCTTATCTGTATAATAGAAAGTTATGAATTCCTAACAAGTGATTTTAAAACAATATTATATTTAAATAAATAAATAAAAAAAAAAAAAAAAAAAAAAAAAAAAAAAAAAAGACATTTTCAAAATAAAAACAGGAGTGCAGAACACATCACAACCAGATTTTGTCTGTGATGAAAGACTGACACAGGATGTGGGGCCCGTACTTTTGAATGTTTTAAGTTAAGTTGAGAATAACAAGGGTTCAACAATAGCAGCCATTTTCTTTTGTTCAATTCTGGCAAGGTGTCAACAACAGTGAGTGATCATCTGAAAGTACGAAAAGTTGGTCCTTGATTGCCAACAAAGTCATCCATATCTCCTATCAAATCATCCTCGTCATCATCCAGTCTGGTCATGCGGAACTGACTGTTCAAAGAGAAAGTTGAATGGTCGACTAAATATATAGGTAAGTAAAACAATCACATTATTAAATGTAAGACTGATTAACTGAGACGAATTTCTGCTAGAGTTGACTCTTGCTAGTCCACACTTCATAATACCAACACTCAGTAATCCAACATGGTGCCCATGTTCATTCATGTAATTATGTACAGAAAAGTAAAAAGTTCCCCTTTCAGGGCAGATGGTGTAAAGGTCATCTGTTTCTGTGGCCCATAGTTTTACTAGGGTGTCATGTGGCCAGCACAATGACCTACCACCTTTACTTTCCCCAACCAATGTCAGGTATCCATTAGAGCTGAGTGGCCTCATGAGGCACCCAAGATCTCAGAATTAAAAATACCAATCTTCACCAGGATTGGAACCCAGGAGCTCAGTTTGGAAGCCAAGCACTTAACCACTCAGCCACCGTGCCTCCATAATTATGTATACTGTTGTACATATATTTTTAGAATTTAGCTGGGCTTAAATTGTAATTTAGTACAGTATGTGAAAGCTGAAATCATGTTTTGAATTTTGCAGATTAATAAATTTTTCTTTTTTGTCCACTGTTTATTTTGCACCTTTGAAAATCAAACCCCTCTTATAACATCATAAATAGGTCACATAATATAATAACTGAATGTACTGTGGAAATACAATATTCCAATATCACTTTCATATATGTCATCAAAAAAAAGTAACAAATAATGAACTTAAGGCCATAAGACAGCCACAGCTAAAATAATGTTTCTTAAAGCTTAGAAAAAAAGGGACTTGAAACCAACTTACAGAATTCTGTGTCTTTTATTTTTCATGTAAACAACCACAGCAATGAGGACAATCAAAAAGACACCAATACATGATACCACCACAGCCACCGTCAACCTAATCTTGTCATCTGATTGAGGGAGACAACATGCTTTTAGTGCATCATGGGTAGAGAAAATTAGTTTTCAAGTTTTAAAATCATAGCAATTAAAATATGAGTTGAGTGGGCAGGTCAAGTTCAGCATGCTTTTGAGGGCAAAGGTTAAAGAGTGAGTCATGTGGTCTGCTCAACAACCACCTAACTATACATTCCACAACAAAAGCTAAGTGGAATAAAGGATGTTCTAAAATGATAACTACAAGTTCTCAATAAAGATTTGAACTTGAGACTATTAATTCAGAAGTCAAGCATTTTACCTCTTTGTCACCAGAAGAAACAAAGGATGAGCATTAAATATCTAGAAGCAGTTGATGAATCAAGGGTTATGATTAAAGAAAAGACAGTAGTCAAAGAACATTAAATAGTCACTGAACATTAAATAGAGTCATAGAACATTTAAATAAAGGAGAATCCAGTTAATTAGACCACATCAGGACCCAATCGTTTTGACTCTGTTAACCAGATAGTCTAATTCAACTGTATAATTAAATTTGTTTTGGTACTTTAACATTCAATCTGAATAGATAGCTGGTTTAATCAAATCGTGGACCCATTAACCCAATTCGACAGTATACAATTTTATTTTTACCACCTGTTAGTGACATTAAGTTGTTTGACTTGAAACTACAGTCTGTAGTGCTAAAATGTTTGTGTGCATAACACATGATTTAGTTTTTATATTTGTCTTCTACCTATTAGTGCTGAGTAGACCAATTTAAATTAATTAAACCTTCAAAATTAAATCATGTATTTTGTTTAATGGAATTTGAATTTTAGAGCTTGAGCTATTTAGCCAGGAGTTCTTCCCCTTGGCTGCCTTGTAGATACTCTTAGATCAACTCTAGAAGAATACAGTTTCATCATGTCAAAGAAAGGTTACCATCATTGTTTGTAGGTGGCTTGATGGAAGGGAAGCAGTTCTCAAAGCACTTGTCTAGAGACCAAACTCTGTCATTCATAGTGAGAGTTTTATCAGTCAGAAAACTTTTGTAGCCGTCCACTATCTGAGCAAGTTGGTTTTGGAATGCTGAAGAGATGCTGAAACTGACTGTCACTTCCAAACTTTTGTCACTATGACACTCTGGCTTTTCTTGAAGAACTGGAACAGAGAAAAAAAAACAACCTTCAAATATTTTACTTTTTCAACCTTATTAATAAAAAAAAAAAAATATAATGTGTTAGTCATGTGTCCGGTTTTGGTAACTAAGGGACTTAATGCATTTATCTTTGTGATGTCAAGTTCCCCAGTTTCCAGCTAACATGTTAAGTGGCTAGTTCAATGCCCAACCACTCAAAAATGAGACACACTCAAATTTCAACCCAGTTTCAAACTTTGGAAGCAAACAAATTGACATCAATAATCAGTCAAACGAGAACAAGACATACTTACCATTGATCATGTTCCATGAAAAACCACAGGATTTCTTTTTGTTCACTGCAAGGATAAGATTTTTAGTCAGAATGTCTTTAAAATCTTGGGGCAGGGTGTCTTTGACACAAGCTGTGGGAGACGTCATTTTCAACTCAAGTTTTTGGGTAAAATTCAGCTGACATGTGTTCTTCTTATTTCTGGTTGGCATGGTGACAACAAAAGCTTTGGAGGAACCTGTTGATGAGCATCTCGAGAAGGACACATTAATTTGCGGAAGATTCCTGTTTGGAGAAAGAGGGACACTATAAGCAAATATTTCTGAGAAAACCTGAATTTTGTACATGTTTGTCAGAAATTACTTCAAAATTTGAATTAGTTATGACAATGAAATAAGAATGCTATTCAAGTCAATGTTTTCATACATTAGTGTCAAGATCTAGTCTTACAAAAAGTGCAGATATTTGTACACAATTCCAATATCATATCAATATCATACTTTCATCCATTTAAGTGAATGGTAGCATGAAAAACCCAAACATTGACCAATGGTTTTAGAACACTGATGTCTGGCTGAGTGGCTAACTGATGTACAGGAAGAATTCTTGAGATTGACACAACTTAGTTGTGCTTGCCGAGAGCAGCAGGATCCCATTCTTACCCTATCTGTCAACAAAAGAGATTGGACCAGAACGCACTGAGCATATGAAAGACAGGCTTCATAAAAGAGATTGGACCAGAATGCACTGAGCATATGAAAGACAGGCTTTATAAAAGAGATTGGACCAGAATGCACTGAGCATATGAAAGACAGGCTTCATAAAAGAGATTGGACCAGAATGCACTGAGCATATGAAAGACAGGCTTCATAAAAGAGATTGGACCAGAATGCACTGAGCATATGAAAGACAGGCTTTATAAAAGAGATTGGACCAGAATGCACTGAGCATATGAAAGACAGGCTTCATAAAAGAGATTGGACCAGAATGCACTGAGCATATGAAAGACAGGCTTCATAAAAGAGATTGGACCAGAACGCACTGAGCATATGAAAGACAGGCTTTATAAAAGAGATTGGACCAGAACGCACTGAGCATATGAAAGACAGGCTTTATAAAAGAGATTGGACCAGAATTCACTGAGCATATGAAAGACAGGCTTTATAAAAGAGATTGGACCAGAATGCACTGAGCATATGAAAGACAGGCTTTATAAAAGAGATTGGACCAGAATTCACTGAGCATATGAAAGACAGGCTTTACAAAAGAGATTGGACCAGAATGCACTGAGCATATGAAAGACAGGCTTTATAAAAGAGATTGGACCAGAATGCACTGAGCACATGCACTGAGTCATGTATGTGAAAGACAGGCTTTATAAAAGAAATTGGACCAGTACTCACTTTGGATTAAATGTTATCAAACTATCTTGAAAGTAGCTTTCATTCACTCTGCTATCTATTGGAATTTTGCTGTCTGTTGAGTAGACCAGAGAATCCAATTCAGATTTACTTGTGGAGTTCAAGAGCACTATCAGCACAGAGGTCCAGTCCGTGATTTGCTATGGAGAGAACAACTCAGAGTTGATAGTCTTTTGATGCTTGGAGGAAACAATGGGTTTATTTTATAGCTTCTACTGTCATTGCTTAGTCGTTAAAGAATAAGAATCAAATAGATTAATTTTGACATTGGGATATTCCAGTGTTTTTTTTTTTATTTTGGGTTCCTTCAGAATTGAAGAACTGAATCTCCTAGCCCAAACCTTCTGCATGAACATCAAGATAACAGCCCAGAGTGCAAACCAGTCAGCCAAGTTATCTGGCATTAGTTGTGAAATTTAAATGTGACAGATGACACACTCCTATTTCACGGCCACAGTAAGAGGTCAACTTGATTCACTTACAGTATACAACTAGACCCTTCCATTCTCCCCACCTCAATCTTCTTAATACTGTTAAACGTTGAGCTCTTGTCACTATGATAAAGTGAGCCCAAATGCCCAAACACTGTAATCTCTGCCAGTCCAATAAATAACAAGAACTTTCCCAACCCAAACTACACATTACATCATGTATTATCCTCCTAACTATCATCCCTTGGGTTCTATGATAGAGCACTTACTTTGTGAATGGAAGACAAATTGGTGACAAAAAAGCCATCATCGTTAAAGATACCTTCCAGGGGTCTCAATTTTGCATTCCTTTCTGAATAACTCACTGTTGCATTCTGAATGACCAATGAAATGTTCTTAATCGTTGTATTTTTGGGACCTATGAAAAGTATAAATATATTCCTATTACACTTTTATTAGCAGCTCCTGAAAGAGGAAAAGATGATATTAGTTTTGTGTGACCTCAAAAACTCAAAAAAGAGATTCTATGGCCTACAGTTAATAAGGGTGTCATGTGGCTAGCACAATGACCAACTGCTTTACTTTTCCCAACTTATGACAGTTACCCATTAGAGTTGGGTTGACTCAGTGGGGGCCTTAAAAGTCTCTGTCTTAACCTAATTCAAACCCAGGTCCAGAAGCCAAGTGCTTTACCACTCAGCCGCCATGCCCCCTTCATGATATTTGGCAGATTGCAATCTTGTCACTTTTTTCATCTAAAAGCAAACTACTTTGTTTTAAAAATTAGCTATGCACATTAAATACTTTTAAAAAAAGGGTGGAGGCTATGTTAAGAAAGAGAATTGATAGTTTGGTACCTATATTTATATAAAATTTATTCATTATTATTGGATAAAATAATATTTTAAAAGTTTGTTTTCTGCTGTACAAGTTAGAAATAATTTCTTGATTGCATTTAGTTTTGTATGTACATAAATGTACACATATTTAAAGCAAGATTTAATAGGCAGTGTTTAATATTCTTTATTACTAGCATTGGTAAGAATATTGAGAAATTGCTTGACAGAAGTTAAAGACTTCTTACAATGGCCAAGAAAAAAAGATTGGCCATTCACCAACCCACTTGTCCACAGAGGGAGCTAGGATTGTGGTTGATGATAGTTTGTACTGCCCCAGACTTGCTGATCTCCGTCTCGACAGGTCTGGGAAACCCAAAATTCTCGACCTGTATGGCGACATTCATGCACTACGCAAGACAGCAGGGTTTCTGTCCAGGGCTTTTGCAAGAGAGGATTTGAGCCTCTCAAGCCCTCACTCTAATGGAGTTTGATGATGATGATGATAGTTTGTACTTCATAGCTTCTAATAGTCCTGCTGAAACGATTGAATTCTGCCATTATACAGGCATTTCTTTTACCAACAGATGATCCATGTTTGAACCTTTTTGGGGCCATATGTGAGTTTGTGTGAATCCCAAACTCTTTTGTAGTTTAATTTTTAGAAACTTTGCTCTCCAGAGTTAGTGGGGACTTACCTTCAAGCTCTAAAAAGATATCACCAGAATCAATTAATAGATTGGTTTCACTGATCTTGATGGTGTACTCAGGGGAAGGCATTTTGGTACTTGTCACCTGATCAAGAAAACAAACAAATTCATTACCGGTACTGATGACAATATTGAGCCAAACCAAGTAGTTCTTGTTACAGACAAACTTCCAATTTCTAAATACAAATACTTCTAAGTAACATCCACAGGCCTACTGGAGTGGCTCAGAATGCATTTTAGGCAATTCAAAGATGATGTCAAAGAAAAACACTAGACTTAGTGCTTTAAAACCCATATTTTGCTAAGTACTCTATATAACACAGAAAGACAATTAGAATCCCCCAAAAGAAGCAGTTTGATTCCTTTATATGATTGCACCAGGACTGGATCAAATAGCAACACTTTGCCAGACTGTGCTGGGCATTTTAGTTTTAGCAAGGTGAATACTAATGGGCAAAAAACTGCTTAACTTTTATAAAGCCAAACCTAAGTCTCATTAAGTTTTACTTGAAATTTGGCCCCAACAACAAGTCTAGGAAGATTTTTTTATGATTTGTATCAAGACTAATGTACAATAAATAAAGCACACTCTAAGATGAGATATATGTAACAATGGTATTTGGGGGGTTGAACACATCTTGCTATTTTTGGAAACTATGTCTGATGACCCAAACTCCACCATGTTGCCAGAGATATTTGTTTCAGTGAAGAAATTACTCTTCTTAATGAAATAAAGCTTTGAATCCTCAAGTGGAAATCATAAACACACAATATACATTTCATTTCAAAATAGAGTCACTCGAGTAGACTTCACATGTAGTTTGATACTATTCTGACTGACTCCTTGTAAATATATCTTCTCTAAAATTAGACTTAACATGTATTTTTAAAAATATTCTGATCGACTCCTTGTAAACATATCTTCTCTAAAATTAGACTTAACATGTATTTTTAAAAATATTTTGACCGACTCCTTGTAAATATATCTTCTCTAAAATTAACATCTCCAGCATTAAAGGAGAGATGAGAATTTTCTTGTGTGTTTATTTTTAACTCCCTTGGCTATTTTTAGTACTACAGGAACTTTATTTTTCTTTTCTTTTTTTTTTTTAGTTTACACATCGCTTGAGACCTTAATGTACATTATGTGACAATATATTTGTGACAAGTCTGGTCATTCTTGATAACTTAAAATTGTACCATGCAGGCGTGAAATGTTATGCTCTGGCTAGAAATGATTAAATAATGCATCTCACCAAATAATCAAATAAACATGTTCAGGTTTTAAACACTTATTTGGGACAGAACTTTTAATAGTTACCAGCACAAAAACTGGCATTTCTTTTTTAAAGAGAAAAACATTTTGCCACAACATTTCTAGTTATCTGCTATATCTAGTAGAATTAGTAACAAGTTAATGTGATCATCCTTTAAACAGATGAAGAAAATAGGTGATATAAAAAATTAATAATTTCCTAATTTCATTAAATAAATCTTTTCAAAGGTTTAATAAAACAAAATATTTTTAATGCACCTAAAAAAAATGTTTTTTTTTCTTTTCTCCTTTCTATGATACCTTGTTATTTTTTTAATGTTTAATTTCCCATTTCATTTCTGTGTTTGAATTGATTCAATAGTAAAGTTTCCCTTTCATAATGTCAGATGGGCACTAATAATAGATGTGCACTATAAAAGATGTGCACTATAATAGATGTGCATTATAATGTCAGATGTGCTCTCATTTTTTATGTACACAAAGATAAAGATGTCTGTTGAATGGCTGCCTGGTCATGTGGTATTCCTGCTGGACATTCATCTCAATGGTCCTGCGTTCATACCCTGCCCTATCCATCCTCTGCCACTATGAGGAGGTCTGGGCTTGGATGTAGTCATCTTCAATTCTGACGGAACATAAAACCATGAAAAACAAACAAACCAATCAAATTGTTTCATCGAAAAGTTGATTCCATTTGAGTTTGAGTAGGTTTCAATGTATTCCTATGGTATAGAGGAGGAAAAATAATAAAATACATTATATTAAGGGCTTACTTTTGATATGCCTGGTGTTGTATTTATAGGTGCATCTGATGAGCTAGTCTGGATGGAAGGGCTTGCAGTACTGATCGTAGTTGCTGAGGCACTGGTAGTAAATTGTTCAGTTCTTGTGGTACTGGCTGAAGTACTGGTACCAGTAGTACTAGATGGTTGGGTCACTGAGGTATGTGAACGGCTCAAACTAGATAAAGGCACTGTGGAAGCTGTCTCTGAACTGGAGGAACTAGATGTTGGAGCCACCATGGAAGTTGTCTCTGAGCTGGAGGAACTAGATGTTGAAGGCACCATGGAAGTTGTCTCTGAACTGGAGGAACTAGATGTTGAAGGCACCATGGAAGTTGTCTCTGAACTGGAGGAACTAGATGTTGAAGGCACCATGGAAGTTGTCTCTGAACTGGAGGAACTAGATGTTGAAGGCACCATGGAAGTTGTCTCTGAACTGGAGGAACTAGATAAGGGCACTGTGGATGTTTTCTCTGAAGTGCTACTAGATGATGGGGACAGTGTGGAATTTTCATATGAAATGGTGGTACTAGATGATAAGGGCACAGTGGTAGTGACTTGTGCAACAATGGTATCTAATGACATCATCATCTTATTAGAAGGGGTACCTGGGGAGGACTTGGAGGATAATCCTTAACAAAAAAGGAGATGAAAAAAAAAAAGAAAATATTAATGACAGACCTAGTAATAAAATAATTTTAGGGAACTATTTAGAAAATTTAAAAAATTCAATCCTTTACAATAACATTTTTAAATTAAAACTAATTTTGTGCTTCAATTAAATCACAATATATATATATATATATATAAATATAATATTTGTTTATTTAATATGCAAAATATCCCAAAATACCTTGGGCCAAGCAAGTGGTAACCAAGAAAGACAACATGAAGAAATACATCTCCAAGCAACAGTTTGATGAATCTAGGTATCTTTTCCTTCTCAACTGAAACATTAAATGATTCAAATATTATTTAACAAGTACTATATCTGTAGTTAATTGCACAATGGTCTGCTGTTCAGGAAGAAGTCAATGGTTTCTCTAAAAGCATTTGAAGTACATAATATTACTGAGAAACCAAGTTTAGGTGTTTGTTTATTTTAGGACAACTTTTTTGTGTTATTTATCCACAATACAATCATTGATTTGACCCCATTCTTTCAGCCAAATAGACAATATTATCAACAATGCTTAAAAAGTCTTTTTTTTTCTCCTAAAATGTTTTTAATTGCTTCTTATTTAATCTTGAAAAGGGAAAACATACACATTTTTTTTATTATTGATCTTTTTAAAGAGAGAGGGGTAAAAAAGGCTCTATTTGTCTACATTAATTTTTCTATATGGTTGCTACACAGGATAGTGAGCTCAAACAATTAATTTATATGTTTTATATATGTTATAAATATGAATAACTAATAAAAATACTTTTATTTCAATTTGTATCAAAATATTGTCTAGATCTTCTTCCAAAGAGACTTGTACGCAGACATTAAGTTTTTTTATTTCTTAAATTCCATTATCCAAAATAAAATTTAATGTTGATTTTATAAGAGTCATTTGTTTTAGATAACATGCAAAATATAAAAAATGATAAAAACAAAACAAAGCTTATATTAAGTGTAACAATTAGTTTGTAACAAATGTAGACTATATATAATAATAATAAATCTGTGCGATTTGAAATATTTTTTTACTAATTGTTTTGTCTAACACAGTTTCATGCTTTTAGGATTCTCAATACGCTACGATCCTATCACTTGTCTGGACCAGTTGGAAAGGGGGAGAAAGAGCAGGGTATCTGGGTGATCTCTTTGTAAATGTGTTTAAAAAAAAAAAAAGGTACGACCAGAATAAAAACTTGTGGGCTATTATATTTTTTAATTGAAAACCTGATGGCAGTCTATATAAACAATGGAAAAGGTCCCAGTAGAAGTGAGGAAAAGACAAAATAATAAGTCACATTGATTAATGGACAGTGTTATAGTTCACATAAAATAAATTTTGTTAGCAGATATAAAAATAATTACTCAAATAACTTATTACAAATATAATGTACAAAAACTACTAATGTTTTTCGCTTAAAAATGTTTTAAAATGTATAATAAACAGTTTTTTTCACTATATTATAATAATATAAACAAAGTATACATTCTCTCCCCATCCCTCCCCCACAAACAATGTCTGAATAACTTTGATGGATGGCTGCCTGGTCTTGTGTAATGTTAGTGATTTAATAATAATTCAATAAACTTAGATACCAAAAATAATGAACAAAAATTAAAAATACGTCTTAACACTAACACTCATACAAAACATAGATATGTATCATTATAAAACAGATATGTATCATTCTTTTAAAATAAATAATATGATGAATGTAAATAATGTGACCAAAACATTTCACGGCAAAACGTTCCATGTGCCAAAACGACCTTCGCGTCAAAACGTCCTGCTTCGATTCTTGTTTATAAATTCTAGAGATTCCAAATATTAGAGCTCTTCAACAATTAAGATTAGAATCAATTTTACTCCTGGCTGACAGACTACTGCGATGATGGTCTTAACCACAAGTGTTATTCATTTTTGGCACATACTGGGAACTAAGAAACCAGGCCAATGATATGATCAAAGTTTCTAAAATGGTGAAAATTTAATTCCCAAACAAGAAATCCTGTATGTACATTCTCTTTTCAAGTGACTAGAAAAGAATAGGAAAGAATAAAAATATTTTCCTGAATTATTGAAGTCAATAAGATCTAGACTTTTGAGGCAGAGTGGTGCTTCACATCCAAGCTTAAGGGCTTGTGTATGAATTCTGGATGGAGACATTTTCTATTGAAAGTGAGCTGAGTTATATTTCTAAAGGTTACTTAGAATCCTTGTTCACCAACATCCACAAGTCAGATTGAATCAGAGCAAGCACTGTAGTGGCATGGTGACACTATACAATGATCAAATAATAAGAAGAAGAACAATAATAAAAATGTTTTTGTTTCCAAAGAAGATTTGACCTAGTTTTTAAAAATCTTTATTATAACATACAAAGGCTCACTTGTTAGTCAATCCTATTTTTTTTTAAAGGATTTAATTTTATCATTGTCTACAATAAAACATGACATTTTTTTGTCATTGACATATCAAGATAACATGATAACAGTAGGTCATGTACCAAACTACAACACACTTGAACAGGACACATTTGAGAATATCAATATTTTTATGCCTATTAACAGGCACAAAAAATATTTCAATTGAGTATATCTTATTGTTTAGAATTGAAATGAGTTTATATATGTTTATATATGTTTATATATGTTAAATGATACTATTATAAAAGTAAAGTACACCTTTCAGACCTAGCAATCTATAGGGCAGATGATTTAAAGTTCATCTGTTTCTAAGGCAAATAATTAATGAGGGTGTCATGTGACAAGCACAATGACCAGCTGCCTTTACTTTCCCCAACTAATGTCAAATACCCATTACCCATTAGATTTTGGTGGACTCAGTGGGATCAGGGGTGTTCTAAAAATCTTAAAATTCAAAATCCCAAATTCAAACCTGAGAACCCCTCTATTTGGAAGCCAAGCATTTTTCACTCAGCTACCCTGTGCCCTATGCTAATACTATAACCAAGAATAATTTAACTTTTAGAGCCTTATTAACAAACAGTCAAGCTGTTGACTAGGCATTATCTCTTTGCTATATTAAAGAAATGTTAGCTGTGGATAATTGCTAAAGAAAATCAACAGCTAACTACAATGCAATCAGGATTTTGTTATACTGTACAGCTAATAAGCTTAAATAAATAAAATGGTGCTCACTAAATTGACATTCAATGAAAATGCAATAAATTTTAAACATATTCGTAAATCTCAAACCTCAAATTGAAAAGAAATGGAACAAACAAATATCCCAATGAGACGAGATCACAGAATGCAACATATGCTATGGGCCCAGTATGTTTATCAATTCACCTTTACACCCATCTCTCCCCTCCTCCCCTGAGAAATGGGACACAATTCTTTTAATATAAAACAAACTTGGATTAGATAACTCCAAATTACAAGCACTGAATGTGTTATCTCCCTGGACATAATGACCAATTAAGATAACTTGGTCACATGATATTTGATTTTTGTATGTTGATTCCAAACTAAAGCTAAAGTGATTTCTTGGTCCAATGTTTAGTGGCTCAGAAAGTAATTAAAGAGTAAATACAAGCAAAGCCACAACTTAATCATTTCAACTTCATAGTCAGGGTTAGTTTATAGTCAAGGCAAACATTGTCCTAAAATATATAGAGATAGTAATTAAAAGATATACTTCTGTTGTAAAATAACTATTTATGCTCATTATCTCTTGCTAATAATTAAAAGATATAATTCTATGTAATAAAATGACTTGTTATGTTCATCATATATTTTGAGAGTAATTTTTATGATGTACCTCAAAATGACTCAAAGGAAATACAAACTCTAAATAAAGACAAACAATCTAGAATACTTTCATCTTAGTGAATTACCAAATAGTCCTCAAGAAACTTGTTTCCCTTTGCAAACAAAATAAGAAATAAAAACATACAAACTATGATACACAAAGGGTCACATCTATTTTTATCCAAACATCCAGTAATAACTTTGTGCTAGTTGTCATCATCAACAATGAGATAACTTTAAAAAAATGACCTGGAGGCTGACTTCTTATCAACAGAGTTATCTCTAGATTAGAAATGTGGAGAGTAAGGAACGATAACTTTTTTTTCTATTTCAATTTCACTAAAGCTTGTCAATTAAGCCATCAAGCAAAAAATTCAAAATATCACTAAAATGATCACGCTCTTGCAATGTAACTGTGGAAGGACAATAAGGACAACAGTGCAAAGACTTCAGCATCACTAGAATTTTTTTGTTTCAAAATTACTTTTGTGTAGCACACATTTCATATAATATCATGCCCAGTGCATTATGGTCCAATCTTTTTGTGGACCAATAGGGGGAAGAGGTGTCTGTTCAACAGGCGTTCAACAAACACAACTCAGCTTAAGTGAAGATTCAATCTCAAGTCCCGTTGATAGGTAGTGAGCAACTTATGTCCCACACCCCCAAAATGATTTCAGTTGTCACCCTGAGGCTTGGGTCTGAAGCTCACCACTTTCCATAGCTAATTGAGTTTACATAATGCTATGTGGCCAAGTCAATGATCAACTGTTTTTCCCCTCCTGATGTCATTACAATGAGGCACACACAAGTTTTTACATCTAGCTTAGTGAGCTTTAACAAGTCTGAATGGTATTGAATAGAGAGCTTAGCCGTTGGTCAGTTTTACAGATTTTCAATATTTACTTTACAGGTATTAAATATATATAACTTAGTAGTTGGTCAGTTTAACAGGTCCTAATTATTTACTTTACAGATATTGAGTATATAACTTAAGTTATATTTAACTCTTTTTCTCCTTAATTATTTTTCCACGTTCTGACAGAATTGTTCATTTTTTAAATTTGTATATTCTACCATGTTAAGATTAAACACTTTGTTTGTAGACAAAAAACTTTACTTTTGAATTAGAATTTAAGGACAACGGTCAACTTGAAACTATTTTTTGACTTGAATTTAAGACACATACTGCCTGTCTACAACTTGTCTACTGCTCTTGACTGCATTAAACACAATCACTAATGAAGGTAAGAAACACAAACTATTGTAATTGACATAACCTAGGTACTGTGTTGAATCAGTTACATTTGGAATGCTGTACAAGTTACAGCAACATCTCACACTTGAAAATGATAAAAGAGTAAGCAGTATCAAAGACTTCAGAGAATACAAAAAAATGCCAAAAAAAAAAAAAAAAGATGTTTTAGTCTTTAGAGTAAAAAAAAAGTTTATGCAATGCAACTGGTATAATTATTATAACTATTTTCAAGACATGATCATAATATATAAATCCATTGCCTGATGAAAAAAAAATGGTGTGAGCTACCAGTGATCTTTTTGTGAATTCAAAGTAAACCTTACAGTTATTTACAAAAAATAAACAAATGCTCTGACAAAAAAACAACAACTTGCATACAGCAGCATTATATTTACTCATATAAAATCTAGGTTTATCAAGTATTATTATTAACATATCCTTTGGTTATAAATGTTTTACAAAAGTATGTTTGTAAGTTTTTTTTATAAAATCACTTTAAATAAATATACTTAATTTATTTATAAGGACTAAAAAAGAAGAAAAAATGCATCTATATTAGTTTATACTAGTCAACCCACGGCGTAGCATACGCCGTTATTGTGCGGGGCCGGCCTTAGGCCAATGCATCCCATGTGACCGCAGTGGGTCCCGCACTTTCAAAGGCAACGCGCTAATTCTAGGTGTAAATTATTAAATTAAACCATTTCATAACTTATAACTGAATTCCTGCTGCCTCCTGTCGATTTACCAGGAGTCCTGGAAATCTCCTAAAATTGCAAAATATACAAAAAACTCCTGGAAATATCTGGAAATTATTAAAATCTTTACAAAAGTCATACATATATAGACAAAAATTTTCATTTTGGGGTGTCATTCAATATGGAAAACGCCAATCCTATGCGCGATAAAAAAAAGGCATTATGCAATACTCGTAATTGTGGAATATAGTGAAAGAAGCTTCTCGAGCCTCAAACTTATGAAGAATTACTTGAGGTCAACAATTCTCGTAGATAGATTGAAACATTTGGTAATTCATGCTGTTGAGCGTGATCTATGTAGGAAATACAATTTTTATGATATACTGTATGAGTTCGATACACGCAAGGCTCGCAAAGTAGTTCTGTACATAGTAAAGAATTAATAAAATGCAAAGACGAATTAATTTTCTAATATAAACTCTTAAATTTCACTTATTATCCAAATCAGAAACCCCATTAGTAACAACCATGCTGAGATTACTCCCGTAGAGCACGGAAGAGGAAGCAGGCAGTGAGTTGTAAGGTCGCCTTATCCCCGTACAAGGACAGACCTTTTGCCGCACATGGACCAGTACTTCCTCTCTCAATTCCTTGTCCCGATTGTCCCTAATGCAGAGCTCGGCATTCATAAAGAATGTGCTCTATTGTCTCATCGTCCTCGACGCAGTGGCGGCACCGTGTGTCTTAGTTCTCCTTCCACCATCCAAAGTACGTGCCTATTGGACAGTGTCTGACTCGGAACTGGGCTAGGACTGCATGTTCCACACGGCAGAGCTCCCACCACGCGTCCTTTCAGTCTGGTCTACTCATCTGCCTGTGTAGCTCTCGGCCCTTGTCGGAAACGTCCCAACCCTTGTACCAATGTGCCAACAAATGGGTGTCGGCTTGGGATTGTACACTCGTGAGAGTGCACGGTTCATCATATTGGGTGCACGTTGCCGCTGTGGCCTTTGCTAAAAAGCCAGCCTTCTGATGACTGACCAGACCACAATGGGATGGAACCCACTGTATAAAAATATTTACATTGAGCTGTAGATGTCGCTTCACCACCGAGTGGAGCGCTTCCACCTTCCCGACGCCTGCAAGCTGCCCTTCAAGGGCATCGAGGGCAGAGATTGAATTGGTAAAAATGACCACGTCCACTGGGGCTGTGGATCCATTTCTGACTCTTTCCGCTACCCACATCAATGCTACGAGCATTGCTTCCATCTCAGCTACTGTGCTGCTTTTCCCATTGCAGGGTCCACTCAGCTCTACACTTTCGGGATTACCAGGGAGTCAGACCACCGCCCCATACCCAGCTTTCACAATGCGTCTGAACAGATCCGTCCATGTAGATAGTGGTCACTCCAGCCGGATACGAAGCGATGGTCTCTCTGGCTGCATGTAGTAGCCGTGTAGGATCCCACCGCTTGGTCACCTCTGCGCCAAGAAGGCTCTTCTGTACCGTCGACCGAAAGCTTTTGTCAGGGGGGAAGGAACCGAACGGGGAAAGAGCAGCCCGCTCTGTCGGCAGATTTATCTCTGACCAGCTCACGCGCCACATGCATGAAGCACGGATTTTTAAGATGTCTCTTGCCCTCCCAGATGTCGACCAGACTTCTGAGCGGGCATCCCTCCTCCAGCTGTCCGTATCTCTCATGAGCTATCAGGATGGCTCGCTCTCTGCGGCGGCACATTGGCCATAATTTCGCCAGCGGCAATTGGCGTTGTGTGAAACGTGCCACATATGAGTCTAATAGCTTGGTTCTGAACAGCGTCTAGTTTTGCTACAGACGTTTGCGATGCTCAGACCTAAACAGGTAGACTGTAGTCCATATGAGACCGAACTGCACCCATGTACAGTGATGTCAGCACACCCGCCTTCGCTCCAGCTAGCTTCTTTACGACTTTTAGCCACTCACGTGCTGGATATGGTCGCAGAAGGTAAATTTCTGATCGAGGATGACCCCTAGGTACTTGGGCTTTTTGTCCCATGCCAGAATCTTGCTATCCATCCGGAGCTCAACTGGTTCCTTCACTATATCGCGCCCTAATGTGAACCACGAGTAAACCGACATCGAGTGGTTTACCTCGAGGCCCCATAGCCTGGAGTAGCAAGACACTGTCATCAGTGCTTGCTGGAGGGTGCCATTGAGTTGTTGGCGATCCCCCCCCACTCCCATAACACGATATCATCTGCAAATAGTAGCTTCTGACATTTCAAGAAGGCCGCTAAGTCGTTGATGAACACAAGAAAGAGTGAACAACTGTGAGCCGACCCTTGCGGCACGCCCTGCTCCAATGGAATTTTTCTCGACACGTGCTTACCAACTCATGTCTGCACTGTTCGCTCCGTGAGGAAATTTTGTATCCACCTAAGCATATGAGAATCCACACCTAGGTTCATGAGCTTTAACAACAAACCGGGCCGCCATACTCTGTCATAGGCTAGTTTGAGATCTATGAAAACCGCTAGCGTCGACTGACCAGGTTGATTTGTGTTGCCCCACTGGAAGCCGTCCGCCACCTTCTGCATAAATAGTGTCACCTGGTCGATCGCATTTCGGTGCTGCCTGAAACCGCCCTGTTCAGGAGCAATGAGACCTTTCATTTCCAGGAACCATACGAGCCTTCTGTTGACCATGCGTTCCACCATCTTCCCAGCGTTGGACATCAACGAGATGGGTCAATAGCTTTCTGCCCGGTCTGGGACTTTCCCCTTTTTAAGAAGGGGTATGATCATTGCCTCCCGCCAAGCCTTAGGGAAATCCCCTTGAGTCCAAGTTCAATTGACCAATTCCAAGTTTCCATCTGCCAACTGGGCCAAGATTCTTAAGCATCTCATTGCTAAGACCATCTGGGCCCGGTGCCTTTCGTAACTTGTACTTCCGAAGTGCAAATGCTAGCTCTCCATGGGTAAATACGTTAGTGAATGTGCTTGTCTCATCTTCACCATAGATGGATGGACGGCAGGCATGGGAACTCCTTAATAACTTGGCTAGGGCGAAAGAACCAAAAGCAGCAGCGCCCCTGCTAATGGCTCAGGTCATGGTGGTCACAGACCGTCATAGGTCGGGCGCTCTAAACCATGGCTTTGCTGACATCTCTAAGTCAGCGAAACGGAGCGACATGTCGAAGGCCCTTAATGGCATCAGAAAGGCCAAAGCAAAACGGTGCATGGTCTATGGTGAAGATGAGACGAGCACTTATTATCCATATCTCTACCCAAACTTGGCCCCGCGAAATCCGTTTCGCATAGGGCCTCACAAAGGTTGAGTCCGACTAGCAGCTGGGAAAAAGTAGCACTGGATAGATCCACATGAAGAGAGAGAGCATAAAGGAAGGGTCTCGGATTGCATATGCCATACACAACAGAAGCAGAAAGGTGAAAATGCAACAGCGCCTGGTGATCACATATGCCCAAACTGCGATCGTAAAATGCCACAGATATAAATATATATATATATATATATATATATATATATATAGAGAGAGAGAGAGAGAGAGAGAGAGAGAGAGAGAGAGAGAGTATATGAGGCAATAGACTATAAGTACATAAAATACATATTGCAGGAGTGAATCTACTTCTTTTAATACAATCTAAATAATTTTTTATTAATACAGATATAATTTATTAGCAATTACATAGTGGCGTTCATTGACTGTGCTCAGTGTCCAATGAAGTGGAAAGCACAAAAACTGCGTTCAATATAGGAACATGAAGTGACCCAATTTATTTTAAAATAAAATCTTGACTATGAGTGGTAATTCAAAGGAACACAGCTATTTTTATTGTCATTAGTTGAAGAATAAGAATCTGCTTTCAGTTTTTTTGTAAGTAAACCTTCACCAAATAAAGAAATAAAATAAAAATTTGACGTAGTTCCCGAAAGTCGGTGTTCAGATATAAGAATCTACTGACTACTATATATATGGTAAAATATATTTTATTATGATAGTTATTCTAAATTAGTATATTAAATCTAGATTCTAGATGATAGACCTAGATCTATATGGTATTAGATCTATTACTATCATTGAAACAGCAATTTCAAGAATAGATCTAGAAATAGAATCTATAAAAAAAATCTACACTAGTTCTTCACAATCACATATGATATATCATGAATTCTTGATCTCTTGTCACACTTGACTTGATCTAGATTTAGATCTAGAGTAGTTTATGCTATTCGGACACCTATAGGCCAAAATTTCAAAGTTTTACTTTGACAGGGCATTATTTGACAATGGTTCGACATGGAAAAGAAAATGAAGTATCAAAATCTTCTTTAGTTTAAGGAGAATAAGGATGACTACTTATATTTGTACCCCTAACCTATATTTGTTATTATATTTAAGGTCAAAGAGGCCATGTGTTTTCATTTAATTCAGACAAATTTGACCCACATTATTTGATTCCGGACACCATAATTTGTTTCAGACAGTCTCTATATTTAGGCATCAATAAACTCAGATTTTTATTTTATATTAACATTACGGTAACTAAATTTTAAGATCCCCAGGCATAGCACCTCACATGAAATCATTAAGATGTTTTCATTTTATGCATAAATACGAACACAAAAAATAAAAATATGAATACACTTATTCTTCCAAAATTAGGTCACTGGGATAGTGACTTCTACACAGACTTTTAGACTTATTTTATGTTTGCATGATTAGATGTGTGTTGAAAGTTTGTGTTTTTAGTTTATTCATTTAATAAATTTCTAATACAGATGATCTTTTGTAGTATAGTACAGGTTAGGATAGCCATTCTTGCCTAAATAGCTGAAACCTCTATATTCTCTCTATATATAATATAAATCTAGATTTCTAGATCTATCTAGTAGGTCTAGATCTAGGCATTAGACTTCATTCAATGTACCAAGCTCACTCCAAACATTTGCCCATTTATTCTCTATAAAAACAACAACAACAAACAAACAAATTTATAATATAAGATCATTAAAACTGATGTCCAAAACTGGCTGTCTCAAATAAATTTTGGTAAGAAAATAGTAATTTAATTCAAACACCCTATTAAGTATTAATTTTTTTTTTGTTATGGAATCAAACAACTTGGTTTATGTATCAAATAAAACAGCTCAAAAAACAGAATAAATATTGCCGGGCTCATTAGCATAGACTTAGGCAACCAAAAAATATAATCTTAACTCTAGGAAGAGGTATTTATAAGTAATCCGGGTAACAAAGGACAAAGGAAAAAACAAAAACCTGTTGTATACATTTTCATTTGAAATTCTTTTTTCTTACATAAAATAAAAAGACAGCTAAATGGAAGTAAATTGGGTCAGAATCATTGGAAAATGGACAAGTACATTATTATTATACAGCACACTAGTTTCATATTAAATATCAAAATAAAAATTTAATGACCACAAAACAGCGAGTGTCCGAATTCATGTAATGTCCGGATTAAATAAACTACTCTATTCTCTATCTAGATCTAGAATTTAGTAGAATAGACTTCAATAGATCTGATCTATCTTAGTAACTAGAGTTCTAGACTGACTAATAGAGACAACAGAGTTACAGACTCACAGTATAGACATCAGACTCTGATCAGACATGTCACATAGACATAGTAAAGTGACATTGACATATTATTATTACATCTAGATCTAGATCTATAATGACTATATTGACTATATCATCATAAATGATCATATATGATATGTAATTTAATTATCAGATATCTAATTATGATATTCTAGACTAGATTTAAATTTAAGATTAACATTATCATTCATTATGATTATCATTTTTGATAAAATTTATTAAAATTATATATTATTATAATAATTATTATTATTATAATAATATACTTAGATACTAATATAATATAGAATAATAGATAGTCTAGAATAGTCTAGATCTAACGGGGTTATTCTAACGCGGAAAGGGACAAACTGAATTATTACAATTACCTAGATATAGGAATAGATCTTATAAACGAGATGGTATTGTAATTTTTAACAAATTAGAAGTAGAAAGATCCGTGATACTCATACTGAATGATGATTATGATCTATTCTATAATTTTTATATTACTTGACAAGTGATTGTTGTAGAGAAGGTTTAAAATGGTTTTTAATGATGAAGAGCACCTAAACGTGAAATTAGTGTAGATCTATTTTAAGATCAGGGAATTTTTTTTTCCAAAGCCAACTGGGCCTTTTCCTTTACCACCCCCCTTCCCAGCTTAGACAAACAAAACGAGATAAAATAGAATTATTGGGAGCAGGACCAGATTTAGACTTGTCTTGATATCGTCGTAAACAAAGATTAGGGGAACCTTATAAATCGAACCCCCCCCCCCCACTGGCTATAATACGCTCATCTAGTTTACAATAGAAATCTGTCTTTTGCTTGATTGAAAATAGGCCTACTATAGCTATAGCTGGGACCTTCTTTATAGGGGGAGGGGGAAAGCCCTAAGCCCAGTGGCGTCACTAGGGTGGGTGTCACCCGGTGCGGTAAGTTCAGCTTTCCTCTCAAATCTTCCCAACAAAAATTTTAACTTATTGTTTATTTGTTACGCCATAATACAGTGGGCTATATAATTATCTAAATTCGTTGACAGTTATTACTGAATGATAAAACAAAGTGTCGATTCTATTTTAAAATTTAATTGTTTCATTTTATCATATTATAGTTATTGCATAGTTTAAAATATAAGAGTTTAAATTAGAAAAATATTGAACATCAACTGAACATGATTTCCTTAGTAGACTTTAAAGAGCGTCTAACGGAAACAGTTAAACATATATTGTAGTGCTAGTTTTGTGCCGACGACGAATTTCAATTTATTAATCAGTACAAAATATAATAGTAAAGTAACACTTAAAAGCTTACAAGAACTTTTCAGGATTTCAAGCTTGAAAACTTATAAAAAAACAACAACAACTGATGTCAATATCTTTTGCGATTTCAATGGACAGAACTGCTTGATTTAAAATTCGTGCCTCAATAGTTCTAAATTAATAGTTCTTAATTAACTTTAGTTTTGAAAAGCTTCTTTCAAAAGACATCACGTTTACATACATTATTGGCAAGAAGCAGTTGAAGGTTTAATCAAAGGGCTGGTAAAAGTTCCTTAAGTCCCATCGGTATTTCATTTGAATTGTAGAATGCAAGTACTTCATAGTTTTAGCTTCCTCAAAATGAACCTTTGCTGCCTAAAGATGTATTCTAGTTTTGGTATTTCTGTTTAAAATATCTAGTCATCTGTCTGAGCATAAAGGGGATCAATGCACTCTAGCATCATCCTCTTGTTCCCTACTTGAATAGTGAGTCCGGCATCCCGAGATTACTCTCCTAACATTTTTATACTGTTTAAACTTATTTTTATGTTGCAATAACATGCTAGTTTGATTTGACAAGAGTTATCTTAATAGCATTCTTAGATAATCTATTACTCTTTTCGTAGAGAAAATACTAAAGCGTTCTAGCTTAGTCACCGCTACGCACTACGCACTGGCGGATCCGGGGGGGGGGGCGGTAGGGGTATTTTGGCCGATTCGCTGGGGTAAGGGGGGGCGATTGCATATACTACCCTCCCCACTCTAGCCCTCTGAGTGGGGGGGGGCGGTTCTGTTTTTATTGAGAAATCATAGTATGTGAACAAAATTTGTCGATTATCTATATAGGCTAATATAAATTACGTATTGATATGTGAACCCATTTTATATTATGTCGCTCCACAATCTAATCTCAAATTTTATGATTAGTAAATATAAAATGGAAAAGACTTTGCTTTGGAAAAGTTATAATTCAAACGAAATTTTTCAGTATAAGAGTCACGATTAAGATGAGTTCTAAACCCAGGTAATCTTTTCTTAGTCGCCTTTTTAACCTTTACTCAATCTGATATTTTTCTAGTGAAATAAAGTTGGGACTATAACTCACAATTTATGCTTGAATTTTACTGAATATTATTTATCGAATATTTTTTTTTTCGGCGGCGATCCTCAAAGCCTTAATCTAAATATGTGATGCATCTTATCTTTTCAAGGAACAAATCGGTTTTATTTGCAATGTATTAAGGGCATATAAATTCATATTAGCATATTTTTCAACATTATTCAAAAGGTACTCTATAATAGGATGAATAATGAGCTTTAGGTCAGGAGAATGCGTTTCTTCAGTGAAGAATGCAAGAAAACGCTTTTGGAATCGGGGCTTCGACCGAACATCACTGATGAATAATGAGCTTTAGGTCAGGAGAATGTGTTTCTGTAGTGAAGAATGCAAGAAAACGCTTTTGGCGTCGGGGCTTCGCCCCAAACCCCACTGATATATATGTTGTACGCACGTTAAGGCATAGGGTTAGGGTTTACTGGGCGTTAGGGTTTGGAAAAAAATCACCCCCCTCCCACTCCAAAGTTCTGGAACCGCTAGTGATTCAATGACTGCCCCTTTATGACTGCTTTTACTGACATATCTTACTTACTGCTCTTAACTCAAGGTTAAAAGTGTTCACCTTCCTAAACATGATTTATGAATTACACTCACAATAACAAAATAGGGTATTTACAATGTGGCACCAACTTTGAGGTGGTGACAAATTCTTTCAGCATAATAAATGAAATGTCATCTCTTTTTATCACTGTGTACCTACCTACTTTTGAACCCCCCCCCCCTCCCCCCCCTCGTATATCCTTCATTTCCTATGAACTCGAAGATAAAAAAAAGCCGATGACATACATGGCATGTGTATGTTGGGTCAGCAGATATGCATGCTTCTTTTCATACTGGCCGCTCTCCTTGCATCGTATCTTGAGACTCCGACACTCAAGGCTTCACGCTATGAGGAGCGATGAGCTAGCGTTTCCCAACAGTGAAAGTCAAACTCAAACTTCTAAAGGGAGCCTTTGCAACGCTTATTGACAGCTGACCCCCCCCCCCCCCCCAACGCTTTTCTGCAGATACCCATAAAAAAAGTTGTTTATGGAGGCTATTTTCAGGCATACGGACTACTTCAACCTTTTGTGATCTACTGCCGCCTTTTCGTATTAAAAAAAAAAATTCCACCACGCCCCACTCTTTATTAGAAATATTATTAACAAAGTCACAGTCAAAGTCCTTCATTTCAAGAAACAAAACAATTTCTTCATTGGGACCCAACACTCTTCTCAATACAGTACCTTGCTATTTATCGTAATATTATCTCTTGTAGCAAGCTTTTTTTTTTTTTGGTCAGAATAAGACGCCAACAGAGCGACGGTTAAACGCTCTTTAGATATTCAACTGTTTTGACTCGCTCATAACGTCTAATATTTAAGAACCTTTTGAATAATGCTTTTACTTTAAAAACATTGGAGACTGGTTTAAAACCACAGGGAGTAAGTAAAGGCTGCCAACCAACTATTTTCAATATCTTCCTTGAAATAGAATAGAGACATGGTTACCAGAGTGATTGGACCTCACTATGACCTGTTATCTAGTGTAACAAAAAAAAAACAACGGAAACTAAAGCTCTATGGCCATATTACAAGGTCTTCGGGGCTTGCAAAGACCTTCCTTCAGGGAACAGTACCAGGAAAAAGATGAAGAGGCAGAC
Source organism: Biomphalaria glabrata (assembly GCF_947242115.1). Taxonomy (NCBI): domain Eukaryota; kingdom Metazoa; phylum Mollusca; class Gastropoda; family Planorbidae; genus Biomphalaria; species Biomphalaria glabrata. The sequence continues at coordinate 38,533,372 of NC_074713.1, forward strand.
CGAGAAAGCGATGGGAAGACAACATAAAAGAATGGACGAAAATGCCAAATGAAAGAGATTCTATCCAAAGCATTTCGAAAAATAATATTTAAAAAAGATGTTGATTTATAAGTGATTAATTTTGTTCAGTACGCATGTTTGAAACCTCGTATTGTTACAGAACTATAAAAGTCGGGAAAAGGCGACTAGGAAAAAAATATTTGGGTTCAGAACTCATCTCAATTGTTACTCTTATACTTAAAAAGTTTCTCATGAATTCAAAATTTTTCCAAACAAAGTCTTTCTTTCAAAATAATGTTGACACATTCATGCGCAATTACATAGATTCTGTCGCCGTATTTGTCTATTCTGTTTTAATAGTCATGGTTGTAGATTTTTCTTGCCATCTATAATATAACCAGGAACTCTGTAGGTCCGTAAGAACTTCGATGTTCGTTTTGTCTACGACATTTCTTACCATGTCATTGACTTAAACAGAAAGGAAAGCCAAGCTAAGGAATACTGTATGCCTTTTGTTTTACTAGTAAGTATTTCAAAAAAAAAAAAAAGCTCCTCATTATAATCATAATTTCATAACAGTATCAGTAACATCATAATAATATCGTACATGCGAATTAGGGCAGATGATGTTTAAGTCATATGTTTCTTGCAGATGATGTTAAAGTCATATGTTTCTTTGGCCAACGGTTAGCAAGCAGGTTGTTATGTGGCCAACACAACAACCAACAGCCTTTACCTTCCCAAACTAAAATGAGGTACCCATTAGAGTTGGATGGACTCAGGAATGCTCAAAAAAAATCCAGGAATTCAAAATCCCAGTCTTCACCAAGATTGGAACCCAGGACCTCCAAGTTCGGAAGCCAAGCGCTTGACCACTCAGCCACCATTCCTTCCCATGACCAAGTAACAGTGAAGAATTTTGAATCAAAATACATTACACTAAAAGCTTTCAATTAAAGGCTTATTAAGTTCTTTCATATCTAGGATTGGCATTTGTTATAGTTTTATTTTTTTAGTGAAAATACACAGGATATTATAAAATTCTTCATACCTGGTATGGCTTCTTTTTTTTTCTTTTCATTTGTTGTTATGTATGGATGAATGTGGATTGTTCTCTTACTAAGAATGACTTCCATTGTGCCACATTTATTTTCTTTCATTAACACCTATGTTACAATGATCTCTTTTAGATTTTATTTAAGGATTTTAGAAACATCTTGATAATGATAACGTTCATAACCTTTACTGCCTAAGAACTATGATATATTGTTTTGAAATAACCTTTACTGCCTAAGAACTATGATATATTGTTTTGAAATAACCTTTACTGCCTAAGAACTATGATATATTGTTTTTTTTGAAATAACATTTACTGCCTAAGAACTATGATATATTGTTTTGAAATAACATTTACTGCCTAAGAACTATGATATGTTGTTTTGAAAAAACATTTAACATTTACTGCCTAAGAACTATGATATATTGTTTTGAAATAACATTTACTGCCTAAGAACTATGATATATTGTTTTGAAATAACATTTACTGCCTAAAAACTTCATATTTTAAGCTGGGCTATTTGGATACATACTTCTTAACTGGTTTTATTTCAAGAGAATTAATGGCAGTTATTAAGATAAGTGAATAAATTAAGTCCAGTTGAGTCAAAGCCACTGATAAGGACCCTTGAGTCCACCAATGTAACAACAGTGCAGAAACATCCTTATAATAATTATCTTGATAGAGACATTGTTTCAATCAAGGAAATTGTTTCCACTTATTTTGTTTCCTTTATACTTATAAAATCATTATTTGACCTAAAGTAAACTTGCTTTGCTTGCCTTACTGATGAGTCATGTGTGGATATGTTTCCATTATAGTAATGGCCTTGGGATAAACATACCAAGACAAAAAAATGTTGACCAAGTCTCACATCACACTTAGCATTTTCTTACAACAACTAGAAATGTTAGATTTTTACTTCCAATATTATATTAAGTACTCGATTTCTTTGTACAAGAATGTGTAATGTAGTAAAGTTATCAAATTCTATTTCTATTAATGTTTATTGAAAGTTGCCTAAAGTTGTGACATCATTTGGCAAGGAAGTGTTGCAAGCTTTGGAAACAGTTTCATAGCATTTGCAGTTGTCATATGTTTAACTGTTTGAATGTCAACGTTTTTGAGTTGGGCAATATATTCACAGGATATGACAGCATTGGCTGGTTCATTCACCGTCTAAAACAGAAAACAAAGGAAATCCAAATTTAATTTTTTTTTTTTTTTCTTTTATATAAATTTATAACTTGTGAAAAGTTAAAACATTACTTAATAAAAAAAGAGAAATTTCCAAAAAAAATATTGGTGTAGTCTTATTATTACTGTATATAAAGATTGTCTTATATTCAATGTATATAAAGATTGTCTTATATTCATAATGTCTAATAAATATGGGGCACTGGAAGGTTAAGCTTGATCTAGCTTAGTTTGCATTAGCAATGAGTTTCTTAGATTGTCTTTTTCACTCCCTTTTGGGCAAGATTTTCATCATGTTTATAACAAGAAAAAAAAAATATTTAAAAAAAACCCCCGAAAGCTTATATTAAGCAAAGATGTATCAATTAGTTTAGATCAGCCATCTAATAAATTTGAAATAGATTTAGACAACAATACAAAAGCATTTATAAAAGATAAAAAAGGGGAACGACCTGAATTTGAGCTTATGTGCAAAATTTCAGATTGATCTCAGATCTGGTGTGGGAGAAATAATGTATACAAACTTTTTACCAGACAGACAGAGTGAGTAGACATAAGCTTTGTAATAAGGGGTAAATAAATAAAAAAAATCAAATAAAAACCTATAAAAAGTCTTTGAATTGCATTGAATAGTATTCCTATTGATTTTGTTCTTCATTTATAGGTTTATTATTCTCACAGTGGATGATGAATCTTTTAAGATATCATTAACAACATCTTATCAATCTTTTTAGTTCTCTATTTCTGCTGAACTCTATAACATGGTTCACAATACCCAAGTGGTACATTATTCTAACATTTCAGTTCACCAATCTGGGCACTTTTCTTAGTGACTAGCATAAGTGTGCTAAATGTTTTTGTAGGCCTGACTTAAAAATCACAATGCTTAGCTGCTATCTCTACAGACATGCAAGTAGATTACAAAAAGTTCTTAGCAGAGATAGCTAATGAACTGGCTGTGTTAGTCATGAAATCAATTAGAACATTCTTCTTGAGCTGATGAATGTTATGCATAAATCAAACAACAGTTTTTATATTGTTAGCAACCAATGCTGTGGTTTTGATACTAATGGCTTTATCATTCGTGTCTGATTCTTTGGTTACTTACTCCTTTCACTGGAGCTATTGCAGGGGAGTCTGTCTCAATCATCAAATGGTCTAATGGCACAACTTTCAACAATTTTTGAAGCTGGAATGAAACAAACATTTTTTTAGACATTCATTGACAACAGCTATTTACATATAGATACAAAATACTTGTTAATATCAGAATGCCAATGACTTTACCTTTAAAGTATTGTTATAATTTTTCAATATCAGAGGTTTTTTTATTTAGCCAGTAAAATGTATTTAATAACTGTCCTATTAATGGCCTCCTTAATTAAAACTGTTATGATAACAAAGAGCCATCATCAAGACTTTCCACAGATTTTAAGGAAGTAAAAAGTGAAGACGAAGAAAAAAATGATGAGAAGACGATGAGTTCTAGACAAAGTCACCTACAATACTTAAAAGATGATAGAGAGAAAATAGACATCTACAATATTTGAAAGATGATAGAGAGAAAATAGACATCTACAATATCTGAAAGATGATAGAGAGAAAATAGACATCTACAATATTTGAAAGATGATAGAGAGAAAATAGACATCTACAATACTTGAAAGATGATAGAGAGAAAATAGACATCTACAATATTTGAAAGATGATAGAGAGAAAATAGACATCTACAATATTTGAAAGATGATAGAGAGAAAATAGACATCTACAATATTTGAAAGATGATAGAGAGAAAATAGACATCTACAATATTTGAAAGATGATAGAGAGAAAATAGACATCTACAATATTTGAAAGATGATAGAGAGAAAATAGACATCTACAATATTTGAAAGATGATAGAGAGAAAATAGACATCTACAATATTTGAAAGATGATAGAGAGAAAATAGACATCTACAATATTTGAAAGATGATAGAGAGAAAATAGACATCTACAATATTTGAAAGATGATAGAGAGAAAATAGACATCTACAATATTTGAAAGATGATAGAAAATAGATGGAACTAGTCGACAGTAGACTTTTAGAGACACCACCACACTCTGGAGGAATAGCAGTTGACAGTAGACTTTTAGAGACACCACCACACTCTGGAGGAATAGCAGTTGACAGGAGACTTTTAGAGACACCACCACACTCTGGAGGAATAGCAGTTGACAGGAGACTTTTAGAGACACCACCACACTCTGGAGGAATAGCAGTTGACAGGAGACTTTTAGAGACACCACCACACTCTGGAGGAATAGCAGTTGACAGGAGACTTTTAGAGACACCACCACACTCTGGAGGAATAGCAGTTGACAGGAGACTTTTAGAGACACCACCACACTCTGGAGGAATAGCAGTTGACAGGAGACTTTTAGAGACACCACCACACTCTGGAGGAATAGCAGTTGACAGGAGACTTTTAGAGACACCACCACACTCTGGAGGAATAGCAGTTGACAGGAGACTTTTAGAGACACCACCACACTCTGGAGGAATAGCAGTTGACAGGAGACTTTTAGAGACACCACCACACTCTGGAGGAATAGCAGTTGACAGGAGACTTTAAGAGACACCACCACACTCTGGAGGAATAGCAGTTGACAGGAGACTTTTAGAGACACCACCACACTCTGGAGGAATAGCAGTTGACAGGAGACTTTTAGAGACACCACCACACTCTGGAGGAATAGCAGTCGACAGGAGACTTTTAGAGACACCACCACACTCTGGAGGAATAGCAGTTGACAGGAGACTTTTAGAGACACCACCAGACTCTGGAGGAATAGCAGTTGACAGGAGACTTTTAGAGACACCACCACACTCTGGAGGAATAGCAGTCGACAGGAGACTTTTAGAGACACCACCAGACTCTGGAGGAATAGCAGTCGACAGTAGACTTTTAGAGACACCACCAGACTCTGGAGGAATAGCAGTCGACAGGAGACTTTTAGAGACACCACCACACTCTGGAGGAATAGCAGTCGACAGGAGACTTTTAGAGACACCACCACACTCTGGAGGAATAGCAGTCGACAGGAGACTTTTAGAGACACCACCACACTCTGGAGGAATAGCAGTCGACAGGAGACTTTTAGAGACACCACCAGACTCTGGAGGAATAGCAGTCGACAGTAGACTTTTAGAGACACCACCAGACTCTGGAGGAATAGCAGTCGACAGGAGACTTTTAGAGACACCACCACACTCTGGAGGAATAGCAGTCGACAGGAGACTTTTAGAGACACCACCAGACTCTGGAGGAATAGCAGTCGACAGGAGACTTTTAGAGACACCACCACACTCTGGAGGAATAGCAGTCGACAGGAGACTTTTAGAGACACCACCACACTCTGGAGGAATAGCAGTCGACAGGAGACTTTTAGAGACACCACCACACTCTGGAGGAATAGCAGTCGACAGGAGACTTTTAGAGATACCACCACACTCTGGAGGAATAGCAGTCGACAGGAGACTTTTAGAGACACCACCACACTCTGGAGGAATAGCAGTCGACAGGAGACTTTTAGAGACACCACCACACTCTGGAGGAATAGCAGTCGACAGGAGACTTTTAGAGACACCACCACACTCTGGAGGAATAGCAGTCGACAGGAGACTTTTAGAGACACCACCACACTCTGGAGGAATAGCAGTCGACAGGAGACTTTTAGAGACACCACCACACTCTGGAGGAATAGCAGTCGACAGGAGACTTTTAGAGATACCACCACACTCTGGAGGAATAGCAGTCGACAGGAGACTTTTAGAGACACCACCACACTCTGGAGGAATAGCAGTCGACAGGAGACTTTTAGAGACACCACCACACTCTGGAGGAATAGCAGTCGACAGGAGACTTTTAGAGACACCACCACACTCTGGAGGAATAGCAGTCGACAGGAGACTTTTAGAGATACCACCACACTCTGGAGGAATAGCAGTCGACAGGAGACTTTTAGAGACACCACCACACTCTGGAGGAATAGCAGTCGACAGGAGACTTTTAGAGACACCACCACACTCTGGAGGAATAGCAGTCGACAGGAGACTTTTAGAGATACCACCACACTCTGGAGGAATAGCAGTCGACAGGAGACTTTTAGAGACACCACCACACTCTGGAGGAATAGCAGTCGACAGGAGACTTTTAGAGACACCACCACACTCTGGAGGAATAGCAGTCGACAGGAGACTTTTAGAGATACCACCACACTCTGGAGGAATAGCAGTCGACAGGAGACTTTTAGAGACACCACCACACTCTGGAGGAATAGCAGTCGACAGGAGACTTTTAGAGACACCACCACACTCTGGAGGAATAGCAGTCGACAGGAGACATTTAGAGACACCACCACACTCTGGAGGAATAGCAGTCGACAGGAGACTTTTAGAGACACCACAACACTCTGGAGGAATAGCAGTCGACAGGAGACTTTTAGAAACACCACCACACTCTGGAGGAATAGCAGTCGACAGGAGACTTTTAGAGACACCACCAGACTCTGGAGGAATAGCAGTCGACAGGAGACTTTTAGAGACACCACCACACTCTGGAGGAATAGCAGTCGACAGGAGACTTTTAGAGATACCACCACACTCTGGAGGAATAGCAGTCGACAGGAGACTTTTAGAGACACCACCACACTCTGGAGGAATAGCAGTCGACAGGAGACTTTTAGAGACACCACCAGACTCTGGAGGAATAGCAGTCGACAGGAGACTTTTAGAAACACCACCACACTCTGGAGGAATAGCAGTCGACAGGAGACTTTTAGAGATACCACCACACTCTGGAGGAATAGCAGTCGACAGGAGACTTTTAGAGACACCACCAGACTCTGGAGGAATAGCAGTCGACAGGAGACTTTTAGAGACACCACCACACTCTGGAGGAATAGCAGTCGACAGGAGACTTTTAGAGACACCACCACACTCTGGAGGAATAGCAGTCGACAGGAGACTTTTAGAGACACCACCACACTCTGGAGGAATAGCAGTCGACAGGAGACTTTTAGAGACACCACCACACTCTGGAGGAATAGCAGTCGACAGGAGACTTTTAGAGACACCACCAGACTCTGGAGGAATAGCAGTCGACAGGAGACTTTTAGAGACACCACCACACTCTGGAGGAATAGCAGTCGACAGTAGACTTTTAGAGACACCACCAGACTCTGGAGGAATAGCAGTCGACAGGAGACTTTTAGAGATACCACCACACTCTGGAGGAATAGCAGTCGACAGGAGACTTTTAGAGACACCACCAGACTCTGGAGGAATAGCAGTCGACAGGAGACTTTTAGAGACACCACCACACTCTGGAGGAATAGCAGTCGACAGGAGACTTTTAGAGACACCACCACACTCTGGAGGAATAGCAGTCGACAGGAGACTTTTAGAGACACCACCACACTCTGGAGGAATAGCAGTCGACAGGAGACTTTTAGAGACACCACCAGACTCTGGAGGAATAGCAGTCGACAGGAGACTTTTAGAGACACCACCACACTCTGGAGGAATAGCAGTCGACAGGAGACTTTTAGAGACACCACCACACTCTGGAGGAATAGCAGTCGACAGGAGACTTTTAGAGACACCACCAGACTCTGGAGGAATAGCAGTCGACAGGAGACTTTTAGAGACACCACCAGACTCTGGAGGAATAGCAGTCGACAGGAGACTTTTAGAGACACCACCAGACTCTGGAGGAATAGCAGTCGACAGGAGACTTTTAGAGACACCACCACACTCTGGAGGAATAGCAGTCGACAGGAGACTTTTAGAGACACCACCACACTCTGGAGGAATAGCAGTCGACAGGAGACTTTTAGAGACACCACCACACTCTGGAGGAATAGCAGTCGACAGGAGACTTTTAGAGACACCACCACACTCTGGAGGAATAGCAGTCGACAGGAGACTTTTAGAGACACCACCACACTCTGGAGGAATAGCAGTCGACAGGAGACTTTTAGAGACACCACCAGACTCTGGAGGAATAGCAGTCGACAGGAGACTTTTAGAGACACCACCACACTCTGGAGGAATAGCAGTCGACAGGAGACTTTTAGAGACACCACCAGACTCTGGAGGAATAGCAGTCGACAGTAGACTTTTAGAGACACCACCACACTCTGGAGGAATAGCAGTCGACAGGAGACTTTTAGAGACACCACCACACTCTGGAGGAATAGCAGTCGACAGGAGACTTTTAGAGACACCACCACACTCTGGAGGAATAGCAGTCGACAGGAGACTTTTAGAGACACCACCACACTCTGGAGGAATAGCAGTCGACAGGAGACTTTTAGAGACACCACCACACTCTGGAGGAATAGCAGTCGACAGGAGACTTTTAGAGACACCACCACACTCTGGAGGAATAGCAGTCGACAGTAGACTTTTAGAGACACCACCACACTCTGGAGGAATAGCAGTCGACAGGAGACTTTTAGAGACACCACCACACTCTGGAGGAATAGCAGTCGACAGGAGACTTTTAGAGACACCACCACACTCTGGAGGAATAGCAGTCGACAGGAGACTTTTAGAGACACCACCACACTCTGGAGGAATAGCAGTCGACAGGAGACTTTTAGAGATACCACCACACTCTGGAGGAATAGCAGTCGACAGGAGACTTTTAGAGACACCACCAGACTCTGGAGGAATAGCAGTCGACAGGAGACTTTTAGAGACACCACCACACTCTGGAGGAATAGCAGTCGACAGGAGACTTTTAGAGACACCACCAGACTCTGGAGGAATAGCAGTCGACAGGAGACTTTTAGAGACACCACCAGACTCTGGAGGAATAGCAGTCGACAGGAGACTTTTAGAGACACCACCACACTCTGGAGGAATAGCAGTCGACAGGAGACTTTTAGAGACACCACCACACTCTGGAGGAATAGCAGTCGACAGGAGACTTTTAGAGACACCACCACACTCTGGAGGAATAGCAGTCGACAGTAGACTTTTAGAGACACCACCACACTCTGGAGGAATAGCAGTCGACAGGAGACTTTTAGAGACACCACCAGACTCTGGAGGAATAGCAGTCGACAGGAGACTTTTAGAGACACCACCAGACTCTGGAGGAATAGCAGTCGACAGGAGACTTTTAGAGACACCACCACACTCTGGAGGAATAGCAGTCGACAGGAGACTTTTAGAGACACCACCACACTCTGGAGGAATAGCAGTCGACAGGAGACTTTTAGAGACACCACCAGACTCTGGAGGAATAGCAGTCGACAGTAGACTTTTAGAGACACCACCACACTCTGGAGGAATAGCAGTCGACAGGAGACTTTTAGAGACACCACCAGACTCTGGAGGAATAGCAGTCGACAGGAGACTTTTAGAGACACCACCAGACTCTGGAGGAATAGCAGTCGACAGGAGACTTTTAGAGACACCACCAGACTCTGGAGGAATAGCAGTCGACAGGAGACTTTTAGAGACACCACCACACTCTGGAGGAATAGCAGTCGACAGGAGACTTTTAGAGACACCACCACACTCTGGAGGAATAGCAGTCGACAGGAGACTTTTAGAGACACCACCACACTCTGGAGGAATAGCAGTCGACAGGAGACTTTTAGAGACACCACCACACTCTGGAGGAATAGCAGTCGACAGGAGACTTTTAGAGACACCACCACACTCTGGAGGAATAGCAGTCGACAGGAGACTTTTAGAGACACCACCACACTCTGGAGGAATAGCAGTCGACAGGAGACTTTTAGAGACACCACCACACTCTGGAGGAATAGCAGTCGACAGGAGACTTTTAGAGACACCACCAGACTCTGGAGGAATAGCAGTCGACAGGAGACTTTTAGAGACACCACCACACTCTGGAGGAATAGCAGTCGACAGGAGACTTTTAGAGACACCACCACACTCTGGAGGAATAGCAGTCGACAGGAGACTTTTAGAGACACCACCACACTCTGGAGGAATAGCAGTCGACAGGAGACTTTTAGAGACACCACCACACTCTGGAGGAATAGCAGTCGACAGGAGACTTTTAGAGACACCACCACACTCTGGAGGAATAGTAGTCGACAGGAGACTTTTAGAGACACCACCACACTCTGGAGGAATAGCAGTTGACAGGAGACTTTTAGAGACACCACCACACTCTGGAGGAAAGCAGTCGCTGAAGAGGCCAAATGACAGAAAAATATTTGTATAAATATAATGACAATAGATTTCATGTATCTCATGAACCAACATACTTGCTCAACTATCCACAACCATAAACTCGATCTAAGACGACCACTAATTTGCAAAGCCATGCAAAACCAAATATTTGCTAAACCATTAACAACCACATACTTGCTCATCTCTACACACAGAGGCTGGTATAGAGAAGTAAAAACCATAAGCAACACCTTGTAGGGCAGTAGAGGCTCTTCCATCAAAAGCATGAAGTAAAACATTGTGTGCACCTATGAAGACATTCAATGAAATCAGTTATATGTATGATGTAATATTCAGTTATGTCTATAAGTAACATTATTATTTTTTTTTTTTGTAATTTAATTTAAAAGGGCAGTTTATTTATTTGAAGAAAATTTTTGGTTAAGTATTACTGTGCTGCTATTTTGAAATATTTTCATATTTAAATCTTTAATGTTTTACATCTTCAACAATAACATTTTTTTTTAATGTGTTCAGTTGAAAGTAAACTTGTTAAAGAAGTATTACCTATTTCTTTGAGAAGTTGTATGGTTTGCTTGCTAGCAGATCTGGAGTGCACATTTCTGTATGATATCAAGAAATAGAGTTAGTTTTAGACATAATAAAATAAAAAAACAACTGCTGGTCCTAATGTGTTTGATTAGGTAAAGAAATTAAAAACATGAATACAAAATTTCTTACATTGGTAAATGTAGTCTTTCTGCCAACTGGACCTGAAATACATATTAATAATTCCTTAAATGTATTTATTGAATTAGAAAAAAACACAAAATTTAATGAAATTAAAATAAAATAAACAAAAAAACTAAATTAATATTTAGCATTAGTGTAACAATAAAAAAACAACATAGACATAATAGTATTTTCTATTTGCTATCAAAATTGCTACTTATATTCTAGATGACAATTTAATGATTTAAAAATAATTCTATTGTCACCCCTACCATACATAACAGAGATCATTGTAAGCAGACAACTAATTTAAATCTGTTGAATATTTGAAAGTTTGATTCAACAAATGCTTTATCAGATGCAATGTTAACCCTATGAGCCCTGAGCCTCTGGAACAAACTTTCCCCTATGACCTGAGCCTTTGGAACAAACTTTCCCCTATGACCTGAGCCTCTGAGGGCCATGCCCCTCTTCAATTCTTACCAAAAGGAATTCTTTATACAATTTTTACTTGCAAGAGTCTAAAGCAGCTAAAAAAGTACTAAAAAAGCGGTCCACCATCATAGTGACCATTTTGGAAATGACAGAAAAACGTCCACCGGTTTGAGGGGCAATGACACAGCTAATGATCTAGCTCATGAAGGAGCGCTGGCCATGCCCACTTTTGAGGCCCAAGTATGTTTCAACAGAGTGGGTAAATGAGAAGTGGTTTAAATCCTGGGATGAATCTGATAAAGCCAGGGGAGTCTGGCAGCACATATGCTACTCCAACCAAGATGACCCACAGAGGAAGCTAAATAGGTAGGAACTATTGATAATAGCGCAGTGGCACATGAGACACTGACCCATTGGTGCATACTTTGCTCTGTTCTGGCCAAATTTTGAAAAATGTTGACGACACTGTGGTGAGTCAGAGGAGTCAGTGGTGCGCGTCTTACAAGAGTGTCCACAGCTAGGAGAGATGCATGGAGACATAAATGAAAGGGCATTCAAACTGTATGGGAGCTATGAGACACTACGCCTAACAGCAGATTTCCTAACCATTATGGGAGACCTAGGTCTCCCTGCCTTGCCACCAATCAAAGTTCTTCTCAGGTAGTGTTAAGAGCATTTAACAAGTATGTTTCCCAAAAGATATGTTTTCAACACTGATGTCTTTTATATAGATATAGAAGAAAATTTTCTTAGCAACAAAATACATATACACACTAATATATTGCCTGCTAATTTTGTAAATAACCTGCTTTGAAAAAATCAGAATCTGATTTTCTTTGTCTTCTTTCAGTGGACAAAACCTTGGGGTGAAGTCTAGACCAATCTGTGAAGTATTTTATAGATATAGATTTTATACATATAGTAATATAAAAAAAAAAAGAAAAAAGGTTAAAGAGAAAACCACTTAAAATTGACCCAAACTATTTGAATTCAAATCCTCCATGACTATTCTAACCTCTCCAACAGCTCCAACCAGATCTACATGTTTTTCTATCCACTCTTCCACTCCATCATAATCCTAGTGGGAAGAAAAAAGCAGATTATTATTGACTTAAGCGAGTAAGAAACACATATTAATCATTTAAATTTGTACATTTAGATATTCTTTCATACTGGGAGCATTATTTATTTATTTTGCAGATGTTCTTTAAGAACTGAAGATTATTAACCTCCTGCAGGATAGTGGAAGATAGCAGCAGGCAGTGTTCAAACTAGGTCTAGAGGGCATACCACATGACAAAGTTTGTAAAATCCGGAATTCTTGGTGAAAACATTTCACCAGGCATAACTTCTAGCCTAGTTTCAGATTTTCATAGCATTCTACTGACAGTTCTATTTGAACTTAAATATGAGAGAAGAAATTGAAGGGGAACCAGATGGGTGGTGAGAAAAGAAGTTGAAAAGGAACCAAATGTGTGGTATATTTTAACGAGATTTCCCTTTTATCTAGCACTATTAAAATGCAGTTGATTTGGGAGCTTAACATATTGACTTACAATTGTATCAGAGCAGAATATCAATGACAATATCATGGATTACCATCATGATAAGTCAGGCCAAAAACAAAACAAACAACTATGCAATCACCAGTCTGTTGTAAAATAAAGTTCCCCTTTCAGACCTTGTGGTCTATAGGGCAGACGATATAAAGGTCATCTGTTTCTGTGGCATACAGTTAAAGAGGGTGTCATGTGGCCAGCACAATGACCAACTGCCTTTACTTTTCCCTAATAGGTACCTGACAGTATGTTGTAGTGGATCCTTTAGATAGGTGTGCTCTACTTTATCTAAATTTGTATCGTCCAAACCATTCACTAAGTGATGAAATGAATAAAATAAGAAATCCTTTATCTATTTGACCTCTTCACCTGTATGAACGTATGTCCAAACGTATCTTAACACACAAGAAAATTTAATTATAATTTAGAAGCATTTTTATATTAAAACTTAGCAAATCACTAATCAATGCCATGGTAAACTTTAATAACAATATTAACACTGGAAACGCTCACTCATTTGTGCCAATAAAGTTTGATAGGCTTACACTTGGACAGACGCTTCTCTTGATTTCTATTCCTTTCTCATCTTTTTTTCCTGACTTCTGAAACACAAGATGTGTTGGGCAAATAAAAATCATTTAATCAATAATTTGAAACAAAGTTTGATGTCAAGATGAATTATGAAAGTACCTGTATTGGATGTATGCCAAGACATGGCAGCACAAACTCAGGGTATCTGAAAAGAAAGAAATAATTCAAAGTGCTTTTGTAGAAACTACAATGCCTGATACATTGCTATATAACATCTTAACAATAACATACCAGCATTAAATATAAATAAGTTTAATAAAAAATCAGTATACACGAAGACATAGGTACCAATCAGGGAAAATTTATACAACTGAAATTCATATATTTTACTTTGTTTAGGGCTAGAATATTTATCAATATTGATATGAATATTTTTAGTTGGCCCTGCCTAATTTTAATTATTAATCCAAACAAATAATATGTAGATCTATTTGATAAATACATTTTTAATATCTTAAGCTATCACACTATTATTTCGCATAGATAAGAAATTAACTTAAATTTATAGATAATATCAATCAAGAGGATGTTGAATGCAAATTTTAAAGTCAAAATATAAAGTATTATTTACAAACCAATTAACCAACTTTAAACTCTAGAAAATAAAATCTTTTTACCATACAGATAGCAACAAGAAATTATAATAAAACTACTACTCTGAAAATGAAAGTTAAATAAAAATTATGATTATATTAAAAGTAAAAATACTTTACATATGATGCAAGTCCAATATTGGCTGGAAATCTAGCTTGCTTTCTGCAACCACTAGTGCTGAATAAACATTTTGCTTTAAAATAAAATTGTATAATATGAGGACAGAGAGAAATACTCCAGCATAAAGCTTAGGTTTTAAATATTATGTGAGGGTAAAAAGCCAGGTGGTTTCTTTTTTAAGTAGCTTACTTACTTTGGCCAGTTTAGCAAATTTTAGAAATTTGATTTTCATTGACATGTAGAAACAGATAAAGGTAAAACTAAACATTTGTAAGGTGATAGTGTCTATTTCACAATATGAAGAGGCAATTTTCAGTGGCCTCCTTCAGTCGTAGAACGACTATGGTTCATCTCAGAGCACACTTCCTCATGTGGCTGTGGAGCCCTATTTTGGAGAGACACTCCCGTCCACAGATAACGCAGGTTAAGGTGGCTTTTGCTTCGGTGGTAGAGGAGCTGGCCATTTTTCGGATTGTGCGTTTTTCTTCCTGAGCTGAGACCCATGTACTTTCACTGTCCATAGCTTTCTTGGTCACTGTCTCTCTCCATCTGTTGCAGTCTAGAGCTATGTCTTCCCAATTATCAGTATTGATGTTCACTAATTTGAGGTCACGTTTTATTACGGGCAATAATGAATTGGTAATCAGACAAGCATTGTGGAGTACCGGGTATTCAAAATACCATACTGGAAAATGTTGGTCCCATTGGTCATCAAATATACTCAAACCTATACCAGCTGCCTTGACCTTGACCTGTTGCTGAATACAGGTAACAAGGATGCAGGAGCACTTTTCCTTACTTAAATAAGTGTTCATCTAGGAAGCATGATTCCTAGGTCCTAGTGATATAGAACATTTAATCATAATTTAATTTCATTATGTAACTTCAGAGTAGATGTTGATAAAATTAGGTACTGTAAACTCATTACATCAATTTTGCTGCAACTATTGGCAGATAAGCCCTGACCTATGCATCTGTTTGTATTATTTTAAAGTCAAAAGAAAAGTGCTGCTGATATTGTAATAAAAAAAAAATTCATCAGAGGACCTCACACAATAAGGTAAATGCTGATGTATGTAATTTACATTTTGAATTTTTACTTACTTATAAATCAGTAATTTTGGAGGCACGGTAGAGGCACAGTGGCAGAGAGGTAAAGCATTTGGCTTCCCAATTGAGGAGTCCTGGGTTAAAACCCTAGTGAAGACTGGGAATTTTAATTTTGGGATTTTAGGGCGCATCTGAGTCCACCCAGCTCTAATGGAGAAAAGTAAACTTTAAGCAGTTGGCTGTTGTGCTGTCCACTTGACAACCTCATTAACTGTGGGCCGGGCCACAGAAACAGATGACCTTTACATATTATGCCCTATAGATGGCAAGGTCTGAAAAGGGAATGTTACTCTTTACTTTTACTCCGTGATTAACTGTGTAAAAATAATAACCACATATCAATATTAACTGAGTCTTATATGTTCTTACCTGCACAGCTCGTTGAATAATTTCACCTACATCCTAAATTAAATGGAAAATATATTATTGAACAAATTATTTCACATAATTGATTAATTAGTGGTATAGTTAGAATAAATTTAATTAGTACATAAAATTAGTAATTATTTATAAGTTATTTATTTAGTAAGCTTAGATATAGATGTAGAGCTTAAAATTAAGAGACTCAAGTTAGGCTAAGATGGTCATTGAAATTCATATTTATGATTATCATTTATGATAAGGAGTTTGATATTGGCGCTGAATGACAGGCATCTCAAAGGAAGACCACAAGAACAGTGGCTTGATGATGTCAAGGCAGATCTACCACAGCAGCTACGAGTCAAGGCATGGAGACGTAAAGCACAGGATAGATCAGAATGGAAAGATGGGCTAGAGCAGGCCATGGTCATCCAAGATGGATAGATGGATGGATTGATGGATATTGGCCAGTGTGGTAGGTGGAAATTATATATTTATAATTTTTTCCCACTAACAATCTTTTACACACCTGCATTGGTCTTAAACTATTGTATTTTGTGTTTTTGATAACAAAATATTATTATTTCTTTAAAAGACTTGATCTAGAAAAATCTAGATTCAATAATCTATATTATTATAAGCATTACCCACTGGCTATGCCAGTTGATCTGGTTCCAGGCAATATATATAAATATAATTTATTTTGCTATGGATCCCTTCCGCTTTATAATTTAGACCCCCCCCCCCACACACTCTCTGCCTAGACTAATAGTCTTCTTTACACTATCTGACTATACTTCTGCTTTTCAGTTATTTTGAAATAGTTGATAGGTTCTATGATTCTTTATGGGCTGGGCCCTTTTTTACTGTTTACATCCTGCTCGCCCCCCCCCCCCCAAAAAAAAAAACAAAAAAAAAAAAACAACAACACTTTTATTTCATAATATGTAAAGTAAAGTTCCCTTTCAGACCTTGTGGTCTATGGGGCAGATGATGTAAAGGTCATCTATTTCTGTAGCCAGTGTTTAACAAGGGTGTCGTGGCCAGCACAATGACCAACCACCTTTACTTTTCCCGAACTAATGTCACTAAAGTCAGATACCCATTAGAGCTGGGTGGACTCAGAGGCGCCCAAAGATCCCAAAATTAACTATCTCAGTCTTCACCAGGATTTGAACCAGGGACTCCTGGTTCAGAAGTCAAGCGCTTTACCGCTCAGTCACAGTGCCTCCTAATTTCATAATGTGACATCTAATTGGCACGCCAGCTTTATAACGCTACCCCTCCCAACCATATACTTTTTACCCCTAAATACAGATGACCTGTATCACATATCCCCACCCTAGACCTTAGGATATAGTCCTACATATAATCTCTGAGTATTCTTTGACTTTTTAGCTCTTTATTGAAATATTTCAAAAGTCTAGAAGCTCTTCTATTATTTTTCAGCATGAGCCCTTTTAATATTGCATTCTTCTCATTGAATCCTCATGGTATAGTGGGTCTAAATTGAGAATAAAAAACTTTTTCTGTAAATTTAACTGATACCATTGTAACATTTCCAGAATCTTCCCTTCCATGCCACAATCCAATCATGATGTTCTCTACTTTGTTGTGGATATTGATTATTTTTATATTGTTCATTGTTTTACATTCAATAGTTTAATTATTTCTCTTTGTTCTATTACAGTTTGTGTGTGTCAGGCCTACTGGTATATCTAATTAACCCTGTGCATTAAGCAGTAATTTAAAATTAGCCAATTAGTTTATTAACTCTTGATAATTAATTATTTTGTTTGGAATCGAACAACTGAAAAAAATATACTTGAATGATGTGGTGGTACAAATATTTTTTTTATCATAAAAACAACAAAGATTAAATTACGTTATGGCTACAACATGTCAAGCTTAAAGCTAGAGGTTATGGTATTTTTTTTCGTCTTTGTAGATCTATGTTATTACTTTTATTACATTTATAATTTATATTTAGTTATTGCATAAAGTACAAAAAGCTTGTTTGCATTCTAAATAAGTTTCACTATTAGATCTAATAGCTGTTAGTAGTGTTAGAAACAAAGACAAAATACAAACAGAACAAGTTGGCAATTAACTTAAGGGAGATAATCTATATTTTAAAAATTATTTATTTCCGAAGAAATCAAATTACATATTTGTAATCTGCATTTTTTTCTGCATACTCTTAAAATATAAGAGAAACCTGATTCTGCGTATCTAGTCTCTAGATCTAGACAATCTAGTCACATAATGATAAACCAATACCCATACTTATCATAATGATAATCATACTACTATTTGAAGTATTTATTTTATACTATAAATTATAGCCATGGCCATAGTGACTAGTCATAGATCAAGCCAAGTTTCTAAAGATTAAATTCTAAGCTTCTTTAATGCCCACTTTTATTAATAAATCATCTGACAAGTGTGTATGAACATCAACGATGTGGGTGAATTCACTTTTTTGTTCCATGAACTATTTGGAAAATAAACAATAACTGCACAGAGTGACAGACCAGCTGCCAGCCATGTATAAACAATCAAAGTAAATGTAATCTCAGGTATAAAAGATTTGTGTCTATAAGTAAGACTTCAAAAAGGCATCATTTCTTTTTGTCATAACATAAATCACAGAAAAAAAAAAATCTGTAAGATTTTGCGATTGCACTAATTTCATCGAATCTAAGGAAATTATATAGATCTACACTATTTCACTGTTAGATCTATATATTTTTAAATACAATCTAGATCTAGATCTAAATTTGGAATTTAGAAAGAACAAAATGTAATCCACTATGAAGTACTCTTTTGTAAAGATAGAAATATGTCAGTTTAATATTTTAATATGACCACGGAAGTATATTACGAAAGTAGACAATAAATTAATTTGAACAAATCAAGAAACATATTTCTAAAATTTAGTAAAATGAGTCGATTATATGACAATAAACCTTTAGATAATTTGCCTGTGCAAAATGTTAAATGGAATGGAGCATGGAGCCATTTGGCTTTTCCTAAATCGAGCAAGTTAGTTAGTAGTCTTAAAATTAAAATTTTCAAAGTCTACTCTAACTAAACTTACTCTAAGTCTAAGTCTACTAAGTACTCTAAGTCTAAGTTAAAGTTAAACTCTCCGAGTCTCTCGTCTCTAACTCTAAGAGTAGTCAGTAGAGTCTACTACAACTAACTTAATAAGTCGTCTAACTTACTAAAAGTAACTACATCTAGTCTAGAAACTCTAAGTAGTCTAAGTCTAAGGCAGTCTGACTACTTCGGACTACTACATCTAGGTCTAAGTCTAAGTGATAAGTCTTAGTCTTACTCTACTCTAGTCTAGTCTAGAGATAATTTAGACCCTAGTCACTAGTCTAGTCACACTCTAGTGAGTCTAGTCTTTAGTACTCTGTCATCTAAAATCTAAATCTAGTCATTAATTATATAAATCTTAATTAGTCATGATATATAATAGACTTAGTCAAGTGTCTCATTCTACTAAATTCTAGGCTTTAGACTTTAGAGTAATTAGAGTGAGTCTAGTCACTGTAACTCTAGTCATCTAGGTAAAACTTCCATCTAAATTCATTCTAGACTTAGACTTAGACACTCTAGGCTAGACTCGACATAGAGTAGTTTAAATGCTTTTCGGACACCTATATAGGCCCAAATTTGAAAGTTTGACTTTGACACTGCATTATTTTACAATGGTTCGACATATAAAAGAAAATTTTCTGAAAATGAAATATCAAAATCTTCTTTAGTTAAAGGAGAATAAGGATGACTACTTATATTTGTACCCCTAACCTATATTTGTTATTATATTTAAGGTCAAAGAGGCCGTGTATTTTCATTTAATTCGGACAAATTTGACCCACATTATTTGATTCCGGACACCATAATTTATTTCGGACAGTCTCTATATTTAGGCATCAATAAACTCAGATTTTAATTCTATATTAACATTAACTAAATTTTAAGATCCCCAGGCATAGCCACTCACATGAAATCATTAAGATGTTTTCATTTTATGCATAACACAAAAAATAAAAATATGAACGCACTTATTCTACCAAAATTAGGTACTGGGATAGTGACTTCTGCACCAACTTTTAGACTTATTTTATGTTTGCATGATTAGATGTGTGTCGAATGTTTGTGTTTTTTGTTTATTAATTTAATAAATTTCTAATATACAGATGATCTTTTGTAGTATAGTACAGGTTAGGATAGCCATTCTTGCCTAACTGAATCCTCTATATTCTCTCTCTCTATAAATCTGGATCTATCTAGAAGGTCTAGATCTAAGCATTTAACTTCATTCAATGTACCAAGCTCACTCCAAACAATTGCCCATTTATTCTCTATTAAAAAAACAACAAACGAACAAATATAATATAAGATCATTAACATTGATGTCCTCAACTGGCTGTCCGAAATAAATTTTGGTAAGAAAATCGTAATTTAATTCAGACACCCTATTAATTTTTTTTTTGTATGGAATCAAACAACTTGGCTTATTTATCAAATAAATCAGCTCCAAAAACAGAATAAATATTGCCGGGCTCATTAGTATAGACTTAGCCAATCAAAAAATATAGTCTTAACCCTAGGAAGAGGTAATGTCATCCGGGTAACATAGGAAAAAACAACAACCTGACTAACAAATTTGAAATTCATTTTTCTTACATAGAAAGAAAGCTAAATTGAAGGAAATTGGATCACAATCATTGTAAAATGGACAAGCACATTATACAGTGTGCTAGTTTTATAATAAATATTTAAATAATTATTTAATGACCACAAAATCAGCGATTGTCCGAATTCATGTAATGTCTGAATTAAATAAACTACTATATATGACATCATGATACTTTTTATGATTTAGTGACTAGTGGAGTAGTGGTCTCTCTAAACTCTAATCTTAAATCTATCTAGACCTAAGACTATCATCTAAATTCTAGATCTAGTCTAGAGTCTATATTCTATATTTATACATGTATTATATTTATGCTGTATGCTAGATCTAAATATTACTAATTATCTAATATAATAGATCTCATCTGTCACTGTCAGACATTTAGTGTAGTGTAGTAGTAGGCCCTACAACTTTACTACTAGATTGTAACTAGATCTAGTACTAGAAATACTAGATCTAGGAGCTACTAAATACAAAAAGGTAGATCTTTACTAAGTCTAAGTGTAAAAGTTACACTAGTAATAATTTTCAATTTTTATCGATTTAATTAAATATAGATAGATCTATCAATATTAGAGGGATATTCTAGATCTTGATGTAATTTATATCTAGTTCAAGAATCTAGATCTACCCTAGTAATCTAGTGATCTTTGTAATAGACAGTAATTGCAATAAATTATAAGAGTTTAAAGTCGAAGACTTTTAATTGGAACTCTAGTCTAGAGACATGGGAGCTCGCTCCACCTGTCTGAACAAACTTTTGTCTTGGAAAGATCCAAGCAGTATGTAAAATGTTTAACATTCCTATTATTTATGGCTATTATCCCAAGACTCTTGTGTTAGAGGGCAGGTGGAAGGCTAACCACACTGGATAAACTAACCCCATATTGCTTCTCTGTACCACATAAGCCGTGCAGGTTTCCAACATAAAAATGGTCCCTTGAGGAACAGTGTGTGGAAAGTTTGTTGAGGATTTCTTTCATCCATGCTAGTATAGTGGTTTCTATCCTTAGCTCAACAACGATGGTTCTTTTTTGTCATTCCATAATTATTGGCCTAATCTTCTCCTCTAACTGCTGTTTCCACCTTTGCACCACTTTGAGGCTAAGAGTAAGAAACATTGCCAAAATCTAATGATCTTAATGATCTAGATCTAAATAAATTGAATATATTCTTTTAACTCTAGAGATCTAGTATCATTATAATTTAAAATTTAAAAAGCATGTTCCAGAAGCTAAAAATAGGGACTAGTGAGATTAGCTCTTGTGGAGCATCATCAGAGAATGCGAACCATATTCTTCAAAGCTGCATACTTTATCAAGAGGCCTGAACAAGACACTGGCCTAAAACCCCCCTATAGTACAGATCACAGTTCATTGCAGATTTAGGATTACTGGTCTGAACCTTTCCAACTTAAAAATGAAAACGAAGAAGAAGAAGAAAAATACAACAGGATTTAGATTTATATTTAATATAGTCATTATAGATCTAGAATAAAATATTTATTTATTGATTATAATTGAATTAACACTAATAACTATGACCAGTTTTATATTATATAAGAAGAAAAATACAACAGGATTTAAATTTGTATTTAATATAGTTATTATTGATCTAGAAACAAATATTTATTATCAATAATATTGAATTAACACAAATAACTATGACCAGTTTTATATTTTCTAACTTTTGCCCTGACAGATCTAGATTAGTTTTAGATCAATCTCCTCTACCATTCACACTGATTTATGGTCACTCTAACATTTACATGGCTAACAAATGCCAGGTTAAGAGTCAAAATAAAGTCACTTTCTGTTACTTCTAATTTGCACAAACTCAAAGCATTGACCTCAAGATTCCTAATCAGTTTGGTAATTAGAATATATTTAATCATCATCTCACTGTTCTGATGATAGTCTACCTTTTTTTTTTACTTTTCTGGATGTACTGATACTGACCAGAGGTGTTTGTAAATGCTTTCTTCCCATCCCTTCCCAAAACTGAATAGAAAGAATATTAACTGCTAGGGCTATGCACTGATATATATTTTTAAAGAAGCACTTTTTTTTTATAAGATAACCACTAAAAAGAGATCATTTTTCTACTTTTATTGTTAGAGAAAATCCTGGAGTTCTTTGTGAAGGCAAAGTGATCAGTCAAGCAAGAATCAGTATTACTAGTTCTGATAGCAGTGTTACTACCAAGGTAGTTACTTCCAAAAAATATTAGACCAGAATTATGAAATCTAAATTTGCCATTAATTAGTGTTAGTTAGGATTTTAACTATTATTACATGCTGGTACACTATACTACATGCTGGTATAGTTTGATTGCATTTTTTTTGTCCCAAAGGGAAGGTACTTTGTACTATTTCTGGAAATTGAAAAAGCTCACAGAAGAAAGTTTGATGAAGAAGGAAAAGAAATAGAACCAAATTTTAGTGAAACTACAAAAGTCTCAACAGGATATTTGAATTCTTCATATGGTATGTATATATATATATTTTTTTCTTTTTTTTTTCTTTTTTTTCTGAAGCATCTTGTTTTGAAAATGAATGATTTTTTTTTTATTTTGAGTATTTGATATTGCTTAGTACCTAAAAACTTAATATTTTAAACAAGGCAATTTTTACTTGGTGCTTAAACTGTTTTATTTTTAGTTATTAATCTTAATCATTCATATTGATTTCCTTGAAATAAATTAAAATATCAAAAAATGAGTCAGTAAATAATGTTATACTTTTATTTTACAGATGTCAAATCCAAAGGTCAAACTGACAAACTGTCTCTTGGTCAAGTGAAATCATTTATCCACAACTCTAATATTGAAGACATGTTAAAAGATCTTGTTACCAAATCTTATGGAGATTTATTTCTACTCTTTAAAGAGGAGGACCGTGAGAAAATAGAGTTGACAAATGGGATGTCAGTTAGGATCAAAACACTAGGAGATAGCCCTATCGTGGGTGAGTCAACAAAGTAAATTCTCCAGTCTGATGTTCAATGATGATAGCATAAAATTTAAAACACTGGCAAGTGCCCTTTAATTATAACTGCAAAATATGCAGACAAGCTACTTTCATTTACCTACTGCTGTCTTGATTTTTTATAATTTTTTTTTGAGTTCCATTTGTATTTATTGATCTATCTGCTTGTTTAATCATCACTTGTAGTCTGGTAGACTACATATTCTCAAGTAGGTAAGAAAGTCTTTGTAAAATGTCAGCGGACAGGGTACCTGGGACCATCTATATGACCTAACAACAATCCATATAGCAGGATCAAGCAGCCATCCAAGTCTTTTCAAGTCTGGCCTCAAGATAATTGCTTGTGAAAGTAGTTCATTGTGTCATTACTTCTTGAAAAACAATTTTAACTATAGTTGTAGCACAAATGTTATGCCTCAAGAGAAGTTATCATTTTTAAGCCTTAAATTCCTACCATACTTAAGATTGATGTAATACATATGTAAAAAAATGTACTTAATATGCCTATCAGTGGTAATAGTTTTTTTTCTTTTATTTATACCTTTAATACAGTTAAGACTTTATTACCTTCAATACCATTAGGAATGTTTAATCAATTGTAGCATATTTTAGGGAATAAAAGTATAAAAATAGAATAACAGAAACAAAGCTAGGTCTATATTTCCTCCCCAGAAAGTCTGGTGATTCATGATGAGGTGAACCTAGCAGTAAAGAATTTTGTGGGAGATGATAAAATTGGAAGCAACTGGACTGATAAGATAATGAAAATGAAAGGATCTTCAGGAGTCGGCAAAGACAATGTGGAAAGTTCTGAAGTTGCTGAGGAAGAATGGGTAATTAGGAATACATTCACTCTGTCTGTCTGGTCAAAAGTTTGTATACATTATTTCTCCTGCACCTATTTTCGGATCAAGTTGAAACTTTTACTTTACACAATTATTCATTGGAATAGACCTTGGGGGAGCTACCACCTTCTACCAAGCGCGTCCCCAGGTGGCGGATAGGGGAAAGACCCTTAGATATAAGGGTTAGCTGTGAATAGCAAATAAACAGCCGCGGACCAACTGGTTTGCAGTCATGGAGGATGAGGTGAAGTATTCCAGTGGTTAGAATATTTACTAAAAACATCTCAGAAATCCAGGGAAATGATTGCAAAAAGCGAGTATAGGGCGCTCTAACTCTAAACCCGGGTAGATGAAACCCGTTAGCTAGGGATAGCAGTTCATCTAGGAGAGAAAACTCCGAAAATAAACACCTGCTGCCTTGCAGATGATCTTGGTTGATCAAAGGTTATGGGAGCACACCCAGAAAGAAAAGCAGGCTGAAGTCGGAGTCAATGGGCCTCCTGGCGCATAACACATTGACACGCAACCTCATCTATGTTGGAGTTCAGTAACGATTCTAATAGATGTGGCGTCCTGCCTGTGGAATCCCGCCGCGCAGGTAGGGGGCCGGGCTCTCCGCCTCGAAGGAGCCCACACAAGCGAGCTGGTGGTTCTTCTATCTCTGCCTGTGGAGCCAGGAGCAGGGACAAGAAAGTAAATACTACTGGCCAACACTCCAAGACCAAAAGTCTAAAAATCTTACAATGGAACGCAGAGGGCATCCAAAAGAAAAAAGAAGCTCTAAAAATATTTCTGCATGAGAAAGAAATTGATGTAGCTTGCATCCAAGAAACTCATTTGAACAGTAATCTTCGTTTCTCCATTAGAGGCTACACCTGCATCAGACAAGATAGAGAAATCAGACCCAAAGGAGGAATCCTCACCCTCATTAAAAATGATATCCCTACCACAGACATAATTATGCCCAACTCCTCAGAATCAGAAATAATGGGAACTAAGCTAATTCTCCCAGATGGAAATATTAATCTATTTAACTGCTACTTCCCACCAGACAAGGAAATAGAGATTGACCACATTCAAATACCTGACCAAGAAGACTGTCTAATCTTAGGAGATATGAATAGTCACTCTCAGAGCTGGGGATACCCAGACCTAAATGCCAGGGGAGAAGAAATTGAAGAATGGCAAGCAGAGAACAGACTTATCTTGCTAAATAAACCTGAGGACAAACCAACCTTTTTTTCAAGAGCCTGGCTAACATCAACCACTCCAGATCTAGCCTTTGCAACAGACAACTTATCCAAAAAGTGCACTAGAGAAGTTGCAGACCAGCTAGCCACCAGCGACCACAGACCCATATTGATCAGTATCGATACCTCCTTCAAAATATCAGAAAACTCCACCATCCCCAGATGGAACTACAAAAAAGCCAACTGGCACCTATTCTCAAAGCTCACAGACCTATATACAACTTCAATAAACTGCAAAACAAATCAGGTTAATAAGTCATTCTCAGCTTTCTCCAAAGCAATACTCCTAGCAGCTAAGGAATCAATTCCTAGAGGAGCAAGAAAATATTATATCCCCAACTGGTCTGATCACCTTCAACAACTCCACAATGCCACTATTGAAGCCAGAAACACAGTAGAAAATAACCCTTGTATAGAAAATAACATAAATCTAAAAGCAGCTAACGCAGTTTTCAGGAAAAATTACCTTTCCGCCATGAGGAAAAGTTGGCATGAAAAAACAGAACAACTAAACGTAGATAGAGATGGCCACAAACTCTGGCGTATAGCCAAATGTCTCAACCAGGAAGAAAACAGAACAACTCCTATAGTAATAGAAAAGGACAACAAACCCCTGAAAGGCCAAGAAGCAGCAAATGAATTCATTAAGTTTTTCCAAAGCGTAGGACAAATACAAATTAATGAAAGTAGAAATAAAGATGTAAACTCAGAAATCCAGGATAAATTTAAAGAAAACAATCCAGCTTACTCCTTGGGAATGACCACTAATCTTAAAATGAAGGAACTAGATGAATCCCTAAAAGCCCTCAAACCAAAACAAGCCCCGGGCCCAGACAAAATATCAAATGACATGCTTCTTCACTTGGGTCCTCAAGCCAAAAGAAAACTGCTACAATTATTCAATGCTAGCTGGAAATCTGGCAGAATTCCAAACATCTGGAAAAAAGCCATTATGATCCCTATACTAAAGCACGGCAAGCCAAGAAATAAACTGGATAGCTACCGTCCCATCAGCCTCACTAGCTGTACCTGCAAACTGATGGAAAGAGTGATAAACAGAAGGCTGACATGGATCCTTGAGTCAAATAACCTACTCACTGAAGCCCAGGCTGGCTTTAGAAAAGGCAGATCAACAGAAGATCAAATTGCCTTCATCACACAAGAAATAGAAGACGGCTTTCAAGAAAAGAAACCAACAACAATTGTGTGGGTTGACTTAGAAAAAGCATTTGACAAAGTCTGGGAACAAGGTCTCTTGCTCAAGCTAATCCAGCATCACATATCCCACAGAATGTACAACTGGATAAAGGAATACCTAAATAATAGAAAAGCCTTAGTTTGCATGCAAGGACAAAGAAGCCACACAGTGGGTATAAAAAATGGTGTCCCCCAAGGAGGAGTCCTATCCCCAACACTTTTCCTAATATTCATAAACGATCTAAATCAAAACCTACCCAAAAAAGTTAAGAGCAGCATGTATGCAGATGACCTTGCCTTAATTAGCACAGAAGAATATGTAGGAACATCGAAATTTCGATTACAAGATGCTCTTGATAAACTCAATAATTGGTCCAAAGACTGGGGCATGTCCATTAACACAAAAAAGACAACATATACCATATTCTCACTGTCAACAAAACAACAAACAATAAAATTAACATTAGATAAGGAAGCTTTAGAAAAAAATGACAGCCCTACTTATCTTGGAGTCACCTATGACCCGAGACTAACCTGGAAAAACCAAATAGATAAAACACAGAGTAAAGGCATCCAGAGACTATCCCTCTTGAAAAAATTAGCTGGCACAGATTGGGGAGCAAATCACAACATCCTGAAAAAGACCTATACCAGTTATGTAAGACCTGTACTAGAATATGGTGCCACAGCATGGGGCTCAGCAGCCCAAACCAACCTTAGAAAAATAGACAAGGTTCAAAATATTGGTCTAAGGATAATGACAGGAGCAATCAAAACAACACCCATAAGAGCTATGGAGGAAACCGCTGCCCTGATCTCTCTGGATGAAAGAAGAGAAATAAAAATCCTTTCCCAATTCACAAAATTGGAAACCTTGGAGAGGCACCCACTCAGAACAAAAATCCACAAAACTGGCACAAAAAACCGTCTCAAAAGGACCAATTTCATACAGGAATCTCTAAACCTAAAAAAGAAACACCAACTTGAAAAAATTACTCTGGAATCCTCGATACACTATAATGAATCTCCACCCTGGGACGAAAGCCCTCTTCCTACTATAAGGGACCATATTGAAAACATAAAAAGAAAATCTGATTACAGACCAACAGAGCTCAAGGAAATAGTGAACTGTTTTCTACATACCAATTACCCTAGCAATCAGTGGATCAGAGTTTACACGGATGGCTCATCCCATAAAGCCACCACAAATGGAGGAGCTGGAATACTTATCGAATGGCCAGATGGAGGAAAACTAGAAAAATCCTTTGCAACTGGAGAGCTCTCTGACAGTCACAGAGCAGAAAGGGAAGCACTAGCACTAGCTGCTACCATGCTAGCAAATCATCCAAGTTCCCCTCACAGTCAGATTGTCTTTCTAACAGACGCAAAAACAACCCTCCAAAGCCTGCAAAACTCTGATTCCCCTTATATTAAAAACCTCAGAACAGCACTCACAAAGCTCAACCACAACAGCAAAAAAACTGTCATTCAATGGATACCAGCTCACATACAACTAGCAGGAAATGAGAAGGCTGACACACTCGCCAAGAGTGGGAGAACAAACTCACAAGTAAACTCTGCTCTCTATCCAGAAGAAATGAAGAAATTAATTGTAGATAAAATAAATGAGAAATGGACGAGCTCCCATCCAAATCACAAGAAAGATGATGCTTACTATAAGCTATCCCGACAAGACCAGCGTCTAATCTTTCGACTCAGGACCGGACACAACAGAATGCGACAACACATGTTCCGGAAGCTCAAAATTGGAACCAGTGAAATCTGCCCATGTGGAGTATCACCAGAAAATGCCGACCACGTCCTCCAAAACTGCTCTCTCTACCAAGAGGCCCGTATAAGACATTGGCCCCAAATCACCCCAATAGAAAGAAAACTATATGGAGAGCTCCCTGATTTGGAAACCACTGCGCAGTTCATCTCATGTATTGGTCTAGTCATATGAACACTCCAACATAACAATGAGAACGATGAAGAAGAAGAAGAATTGGAATAGACAACACATAAATAAATAAAAAAATTAAACTATTAGTCAATTAAGTACTGGTTGATATTTACTTTGTTTGATAACATTAAGGCAAATTAATCCTTTAGTATTCATAAGGTTTAATATGTCAGGTTTCACCCCCTTAAATAATTGTACTCGTTTATTCTGCATTTACATTATTGTATATATACTCTTTTTTTTGTAATCAAAATATTCCTAGAATTTTTATTATGAATACCGGTACAAAAAAAAAAGGTTTAGTTCAGTTAAACATTTCAGATAACAACATACAAGTTGTTGATTCAGATACAATTCTCTGGTGCATAGTCTCATTTAAGTACTGTCTACCTAAAGCAGACACCTAATGTAGGCTTATGCCACACCGGCTGCTTCTCAAGAAAAATTGCCTGTCTTTTTCTGTCCTTGCAAACAATCATATTTCCTTTTACATTGTAGTGTAAATATTGAGCACAATTTTTTCATTTTCTGCAAATATTTCCTTTTCAATATCATTAGTTTTTTAAAACTAAAACCAAAATATTTTTAAATGAGTATATATGGTTGTTATTAAAATCTTTTTTTTTTCTCATTAGGATGACTGAATGTGAAAAGAAATAAAGAGACATATTTATGAACTTTATCAAAATTTAGTTCAAAAAAACAATATCATTTGTACAGACTCTACTATATTTTGTATAGATAAGATAGGGATATTGTACTTTGTTGCCTCATCAATGTAACCATGATCTGCAAAAGAACAAAAATTAAATAGCTTCCTATCTTGCTTCCTTTTCAAAGCTGTTTACAGAAGGTTGTTAAGGTTTATTTATTTGAGATATACAACTACACTGCTGACTACTGCCTAACATAAAAATCCATGAAAGGAGAAGGGAGTTAGCATTGTTTCATCCCTAATAACATTCCGAGTGTTTTTATTATTTAAATCTATCAACTAGTTTGATTTCTTGTTATATTTTTTAAAACCATTGTCCTTAATTTTTACCATTGATGAATGGAAATAATAATGCTAGAGCATCATGGGATTATGTTTTTAAAAATCTTTTGCTGGGCAGTAAGAATGGTCATCTGCAGAGTTGTAAACCTCTTAGTGGACTGGACCAGCATGCACTGAAACAATAAGGCTGTGTGCAGTCTTGTAAGTTGTCAGATGATCCTTCAGAAATGAAGATTATTATGACATAGCCCAAACCTATATAGATTGATGACAGGGGATGACTGGGTTCAAACTGAAGCCCATTGAGACAATTGTCCAGAGTGCAGATCATATGACCAGGCAGTCGTTTGTTTGTAAGTCATATGCACAGCTTTTTAACATATTAGTTAATTAGTAAATCAATGCTTTTATTGAATGACACCACAAGTGAATGCTTGAAATAATGAAATATAAGCTGAATGTTTTCTGTTGTCATTCATCACATTGAAATGTCACATATTTATGCAAGAGGTCCAAAATTTCTGAGGCCAATGCAAATGAACTTGTGTGTTTTAAAGTGTGGAATGTCATTTCTTGAACAAATGTAAGGGCAAAAAAAAAAGTTTATTTTTCCAAAAGTGGAAGCTTGGACTTGGCATTGACCCTTCTTTCCTTTTCAAACTGACTTATCTCCATTAGCTACTTTTATACCACTATATGATGATGGTCTGTGTAAATATTGTATGATAAATAGTTTTTTTTTTTTTTTCGCTGCTATAAAATACTCATGGATGTATAGTTCTCATATAAATTGTTAATTTATTGCTTTTCCATCTTTTGCTGTATCAGTAATTTTTCTACTGGATAAATAAAAAAAAAATTCAAACTTAAAATGTTTTGTTGCTGGTCTTTTTATCACAGAGAATTTAAAAAAAAAATAAATAATAATAATAATGTTTTGTTCAAGTTGAACATTTTTTTTTTCTACAACTGACACAGTGACATCACAGTTTGGTCTTTTGATTTTATCTCTTTTTTTTTCTTTCTACCATATTTAGTGATACAGTTGTAGAACAGTTTGCAATTATAAGCATTCAGAATTTTTATTTAGTAATTTATGGCACTTTAAGGCTTTCACTATACTAACTTTATTTATGGATGTTATAACCTATTTGTATCATTGCTGCCTACGCTCTATTTCACTTTTAGGTCTTCAATATATTAACTACAAGTGATTGATTTTACAGCCTAGTTGTAGCTCTGCTGCCTACTCTCTTTGTCACTTAATGGCACTGATCAACTTTTTAAAATCTCAAAATTATTTTTTACACTTTTCATACTGTAGTTTTTAAATAGTTTGCAAAACTACACCAAAGAAAAGTAATAATAATAATTCAATTTATACGGCGCTTTTAACAAAGAAAATGTAGGCTTAAGGAGCTACGAGAACTGAAATGATAAACAAATCTAAAAAAATTTTTTCTTGAAAGTATGGTAGAATGTTGTCTGTCTGAGATCAATGTGGAGTGAGTTACAAACCTTTGGTTCGTGTTCTGAAAAAGCCTGCAGACCGTAGCTTTTGAGAGAGAAACGTGGCAACACTAGAAGCGTTGAGTCCATTGAGCGCAAGGCTATCTGAGGGACATATGGAGCGACAAAGTACTTTCAAACAGAATTTAAATGTGCAGTCTTATAAAATAAAACCTCTAGAATAACACCAAGCTAGATTGTAATTGTTATGACTATTTATTCAGCGAGCTAAATGATCCTGGCTATTCTTAAGTACCATAAAAAAGAAAATGATGAATTTTCTAGTGCACCATAGATTGAGAGTGAAACTATATGATCTCACTTCAATAAGGTTTCCAAAGTTTATTGTGTCAGATCTATTGAGATATTGAAAGTAGGCACAGATCTATATATTTAAAATATCTTTGTAGAGCTGCAGTTTTCATATGTATCTTTGATACATCATTGATCTCTTTTGACCTTTAAAAAGACTAGATTTAGACTATAGATCTACAGATGAATATATAATTTGGAATATAACGCTATACAATATAGGTAATTAAGGTAATATTGTATGAGTGGGTTTGGGGTGGGAGTAAGTATAATTAAAATTTAAAGGTATTTTTCGGTAATATGTTGTTAGGTTATACCATAGACTATATATATACTACAAAGCTTGTCAAGTAGGATAACTCTCGTTGACAAGTTACAGGCAACTATCGTTTCGAAACAAGTTCATTTGTAAACATGAGTGAGAAATATTCGAATTTTCAAAGTCAATCTGACTTGGATGCTCAAAAAGAAGAAAACAGAAAAGCGAGGCATCTTATTCTTGAACAGGTACGATAAAGGTATCTAGATTAATCTAGATCTAGATTTAAATATCTATAAAATTAGTAAGCTATAAAGTAAACTACTAGTACTACTACTACTAGATTACTTATTACTAGATCTAGATCTAGATTCTAGAGATCTAGATCTAGATTCTAGAGATCTAGATCTAGTAAGTCAAACTCAAGTCGAGTCAAGTGGTCTAGAGTTAGCTAGAGTCTGTTAGAGTTAAGAGTCAGAGTCAAGTCTAAGACTGTCTAACTTAGTCTAAGACAGACTAAGACTAAGATTTTACATTTTTTTTTTTGTAATATATAGATCTAGTATAGACTATAGAGTATAGACAATAATATAATTTATAAAGAGTCAGAAAAACAACTAGAATCTAGACTAGTCTATCTAGACTTAGACTATTCAGAAGTATTCTAGACTAGACATCTAGATCTAGTCTAGATCTAGACTAGACTGAGAATAGTGATAATACTAATTACTAGATCTATATCTAGATCTAATTACTAATCCTAATGAAGGCTAATGGAGACAGAGACTCAGAGACTACTTTGACTTTGACGTCTTTGATAGACTCAAGTCTACTAAATTACTAAATCTAAATCTATTCTAGATCTATGAATTCTATGACTAGATCTACTATGACTATGAGTTTTGAGTATCATACTTACTTATACTATCACTACGTCTACGACTACAAGTCTATTGACTTGTAACTCAGTTACAGTTACTTAAAGTTACTGTGACTTAGACTTTACTCATCTTTAGAGTACTTAATAACTTATATTATTATTAGTCTTAGTCATTTTAGTCTTAGTCTAATATCTAGAAAAATCTAGATCAGGGGTGGGCAAAATACGGACCGCGGGCCACATGCGGCCCGCCGGAGTGTTTTATGCGGCCCGCTGACACCTACAGAAATCAGGTGTACCCACAGTATATACATATAAAAATGAAAATATAAAATAATATCTATATAAATTATTGAAACTGTCTATTATAAAAAGTTTTAAGTAAACAAAGATTTTGCTTATTGGCTATTCATCAATACACTCAATTCATGACACAAATCTCAGGCCAGTATTTATTCAATGCTATGAAGAACTGTGTTGAGTGTTGGGTATGCTTGGAACAAGATGGCAAAATAACAACTGATGGAGCTCGATCTTTGACTGTGTAAAATAGGTTTTTTTTTTCTTGTTTTTTTTTTTTTATAAAAAAAATATCCCAACCATAAACTCTGAACAGGAAAGTTTGCACAAAGCTGATTAAAATTTCAACATAATATCGTTAATTATGACATAAAAATCAAACTTATTAGAGCTAGGGGTGTTAACCACAGGTAGTTCCGATTTTGGAACAAAGTAATCCAATATATTCGCTAGCTTAGCATGGGCAATGCAGATGAGAACAATATAAAATCTCCAGGAAGAAATTGTTATGTCACTTGAAGTACATTGGCTGTGACCTTGTTACCAATATTTCTATTGAATAGTGGAAGACAGAAATTATGTGTTTCATAATTGCTATTGCAAAGGTTTTTTTTTTCATATGAAATGTAAGTGCATGTTAAATCTTTTCAAACAAGCTTTCCCATTTCTACAAGCAAGCAAAAGAAAACAGGTTTTGTCATTTTCCTTTGCTGAAAGGTAAACTATTTCTAGTGAAATGATTAAAAGTACACAACACTTATTTAGATTCCTTAATTGTGCAATTTGTAAAAGCAAATATTAAGACGTTAAGAATCAGTTTTCAATACCATCAGCTCATCATTTAGCGCAGAAGCTGATTCAGCTCCTGAGGACATAACTCCAAGCAAAGAGAAATTCCAGTCAGTACTTCCACCAGAGTCTTATAGGTGTCAGAAGCTGTATGTCAACACTTTTAAAAACTTTGCCGCTGTTCACACTATTTGGGTACACATGAATCTCTTCTTCTTTTTCTTCTTCTTTATTCTCATTTTACGCAATGATTCCCAGATCAGGCAGTTATCCAAATAGTTTTGGTTCTATAGGAGGGCTTTGGGGCCAGAGTCTTGTTCGGGTCTCTTGATTTATTATGCACCACTGAAGGACATGGTCAGCATTCTCTAGTGATGTTCCACAAGGGCAAGGGTGGACGCAGTGTCTGCAAAAGGGGAGTTGTGTGGAGTTTATTTTGTTCAGATGGTAATTTAATAGAGGTGTGTGTCCTGTTCTTAGTTGGAAAATTGTAGATTGTTCTTTGCGGGGGAGGAAGTTAATACTGTCCAGTTTGTTAGGCATAGTCATTTCTTTGTACATGGCTCGTACTGTCACTGTAAAGTTCTACATAATATTTGATTTTTCAGGCTAAAAAGAAATATGAACGAGAGGAAGCAAAGAGGGAAAAGGCAAAGAAATCTGGAGAAGGAACTTGGATGCTTGATTCAATATCACAGAGAATTGAGAATGATTCAAAGGTCTTGGTTTTAAGCTTTTTCAATTTCATATAGTGAATAATTCAGTTGCTATACTTGGCTCTTAACAATGAAAGAGTGGATGAAGGGCTGGGCATAAGTTAAAAAGAGCCAAGTAGTGACTTGTCTAATATGATCTCACGTTGTCTGGACAGTAGTCCAGAGAAGAAACCCCACCCACCACTAGGGTATTTTGTTGGTCATTTGGACTTAATAATTTTCTTGAAAGAATGTAGGTAACTTAAAAGAGTTTTTAAGACTAACAAAAATTTCTAAAAATTGAAGAGCTACAAAAGAAAATATTTCAAAATGATAGCAGGTTTACAGTCAGTGAGTGAGACACAGTAATATAAAAGGTCAATGGACTATGTCAGGAAATACATCTTTTTGTTTAGGAAAGAACATGGCTAGGTTTTTGAGGATTTTCCATCATTTATGTTAAGGATAGGGCTTGGTGGCTGAGCAGTAAAGTTTTTGGCTTCCGAATTGAGAGGTCTTGGTTTAAATGTCTGTGAAGGAAGGGATTTTGAATTTTGGAATTTTTAGAGCACCCCTTAGTCCAGCCAACTCTTATGGGTACCTGACTTTAGTTGGTGAAAGTAAAGGTGTTTGGTCATTGTGCTGGCCACATGACACCCTAGTTAACCATGGGCCACAGAAACAGAGCTTTACATCATTTGCCCTATAGATCGCAAGTTCTGAAAGGGGAGCTTTACTTTTTTTGTTTTAAAGTTAAGGATGTCACCTCATGCTGCAGGATGTTGTTGGCAAGGCAACGCCTCATCTAAACTGTTGCAACGTCTAGAAAACATCATTAAAAAAGCATCAAAAATTACACTCACAACATTACCACATTTAAAGGAACTTTTTGAACAAACGTGCCTAAGAAAAATCAAAAAATTCTTGGAAGACAACGGCCACCCGCTCCATCAGAACTACGCCAGGTCGTCACGAAGTGGGCGACTGCTGTCAATCAAAACAAGAACGGAGCGGTACAAAAACTCGTTCGTACCTCACTCGGTCAGACTCTATCACCGCCACTCATTGATCAGGGAACATGAAATGCACCAAGATACCTGTGTGTAGTCGCTGAATGAATTCTTTATGTTGTCTGTTGTATTTATGTGTATTTTTCTGTTGTGTTGTCTTTATATGAGAAACGAGTCCTTGTAATCACAACAAATTTCCGTAAGGATCAATAAAGCAGTCTTAGTCTTAGTCTTAGGATTGAACCAAATACCA
The DNA here is from genome assembly GCF_947242115.1 of Biomphalaria glabrata. Taxonomy (NCBI): domain Eukaryota; kingdom Metazoa; phylum Mollusca; class Gastropoda; family Planorbidae; genus Biomphalaria; species Biomphalaria glabrata. Next base: position 38,569,284 of record NC_074713.1, read on the forward strand.
GTCCTTATTCACTTTGTCAACACATATTTCAACATTCTTAAATTCTCTTGTTGGCAGTTTTTGTGTGTATGTTTGTGTGTGTTCTTTTTAAGCTTAGTAAGCTTTATTTGACCTTTCCGAATGAAAGATTAGTGCCAATGAACACAAACTGCTACCAAATAGTTTTTGTGATGGTCTGTCTAGAGTCTAGATGTTGAACATCATTTTTCTCATTCTCTCTTGCAGAAGTTAAAAAAAGCAAAGAAGAAAAAATCAAAGAAAGAGAAAAAGAAAAAAAGGCAGTCCTCTGGCTCGGATGAGGTAAAATTTGATCTCTGCCTAGTCTAATCATTTTAGAACAACTTTTTACTTTCATATTTCTCATCTTTAAGAAAGAACTATATCAAACATGTTTGACTTAAGTTATGCACCTAATATCATTGTCTATCTTGTCCATTGAATTTATTTGTTCTTTCTTGAGCTCATACCTGTATAGAATATTATTATTTTTTTTTGTGTTCTAGGATGAAGACGCAGAAATGTGGGTGGAAAAGTCACCATCAAATAAAAATGATAGTCAACTTTTTGAAGGTCTCAGAATTCAAGTAATGCAGTTTAAAAAAAAAATTTTTTTGTAATAATATTTAAATACTTGACAAGGTTACCTGACATTAGTTGGTGAAAAAAATAAAGGCAGTAGGTCGTTGTGCTGACCACATGACACCCTTGTTATCCATGAGCCCAACAGATGACCTATGTATCTTCTCCCCTATAAACCGCAATGTCTGAAATGGAAACTTACTTACTTAACAAGGAAATATAATTTTTTTTTCCCTATGAAATTACCATTTACTGAAACTGTTAGATGTATTTCTTTGTGTGATTAAAAAGGGTTTCATTTAAAAAGAACTAAAGAACTAAACTTTCACCACTCTACATCATTTGTTTCATGTCAGGTTGAGTAGAACTTAAATTATGATATATATATATAGGAAAAAGCTATTCTGTTACAAGGACAATATTATACAGCTCTTACCCACTCAATCCATAAAGTACCTATTTAACTGTTAGAACTTGGTGGCTTTTAGAATGACATACAATTTTCAGAAAAAAAATATATTTAAAATTGTAATATAATCCTTCTGGTTGCATTTTGTTCTTTTTGGCTTCAAAATATAAAATGAGATGGTTGACAGTTTATGGTGGTGGCCATCACAAAGACTAATTGTTTTTGCATCAACCAGATTAAAACAGATTAACCAATTACAAACAGATTAACCAATTACAAACAGATTAACCGATTACAAACAGATTAACCAATTACAAACAGATTAACCAATTAGCAGATAGTGAAAAAGCAAATCGCATGGTCTCTCCCTGAATTCAAACCCAACACTTTCAACCTGGTTTGGCTACAACTCTGCCACTCTGTCCCTCAAAAGGGCAAATTAAACATTGTTATTTTGTTTTAGAAAATTCTCAATACTTCTCAATAAATGAAGTAAATCCTTTTCATAAGTTTTTCCATTATGTTTGGTAATTGAATCAAACTAAATTTGATCAGAGGGACAGTTGGATGGAGGCACCCCTGGACATTCTGCCCACAACATCTAGACAGGAACTGCGGGACGTTATTAAAAAACAAAAAGATGAAGCCAATAAAGAAGCAGAGAGATTGCTTCAAGTAGGTTGATTTTTTGTTTGTTTTGTTTTCAATTTTCAAATGTTTTGATTTCTCTTTTTGCTATAATTCATCATCCATACTAATACATGAATAGAAGGGAAGACTGTTGTAATTTATTATTTTATAAACCTCATAGTATCTATCTTTTTTTTTTTGGCTTATCCAGTAAATAAGAAAAGGATAATAGAATACTACAATGCAATTATATTTAAGACAATTTAAGTGTAAAGGGCATGTAAGAGGATAGTCATTATAAATTGTTTAAATGTTGTGTAAACAAAACTCAAATTTACTTTGACAAAGTCTTGTATTGTGAAATATAACTAGATGGCCATTATTTGTGAAAGGTGTGAATTTAGCTTGAGTTTAGATCCTATATTATTATTAGAAAAAAAATGGGTACAAATATTACAAAATGTCTTAAGAAAAGCCAAGTGTAGTGGCAACAAAATGTTGATACATGTGATGATATTAAATGTATTGATTATTTCCATGACCTAAACATAATTTCACACTTTGTATTTAGTTGTTTTTTTTTCAAATTAATTAAATTATTTATTTCATTAAGAAATTAAAATCGTGGATTGCTAAAAAATTATAAACATTATTTTTCTAATTCTTGAAAATTACAGGGACATTATAGACGTTAAGCTGTTGTGTAGTCATGTAGGAATGAGTCTGTGATATAATTTATGATTTGACACATCTATTTTTATTCAAAAATGTTCTGTAGCCAGGGCAGCATGCTAGGGAACTAAATCCATACTGGAAAGATGGAGGGTCTGGACTTCCATCTGTAACACAAAATGACACAGTCAAAAAGCCAGAAAACTTATTGCCCTTAGGGCACTCTGCAGCTGGGGATGGCGGTCTTGCTTGGTTGAGACAAGCCCTCGTCAGGTGTAAGCAACAAGCCGTAGATGAAGGAAGGAGCCTTGAAGAAGTGGCGGCAGAAAGATGGGGGGTATGGTTGTTTTAAAAATTATTTTTTATATTTTAGAATTTTTAATGTAGAATTTCTCTGTCTTAGTTTCTTGTATTTTATTCACTTCCAATAAAAATATATGATTTCTTTCTTATGTACTTTTTATTTGGCAAATATTCTACCTAAAAAAGACAAAAGCATTTTAAAAGAAACTATTGACCTCTATATTTTCTTTTCACTTTATTTTAGTCAAAATGTTGTTACATTTAATAATTCATTATATTTTTATTAGTCTTTAAAGAAATTGCAGTCCATGTTGGCAGAGGCTGAGATGAAACATAAAGGTTTGAGGCGGGGAAATGGAGCAAGGGAATCTAGCAGGGCTACATCTCAAGATGAAAGACATCAAAGGAATAAAGAACATAGCCCAGATAGAAGAAGACAAAGCCCAGATAGTAGAAGACAAAGCTCAGATAGAAGACAAAACCCTGATAGAAGAAGACAAAGCCCTGATAGAAGAAGACAAAGCCCAGATAGAAGAAGACAAAGCCCAGATAGAAGAAGACAAAGCCCTGATAGAAGAAGACAAAGCCCTGAGAGAAAAACATTCAGTTCAGACAGAGGAAGGGATGATGACAAAGATTACAACAAAAGAGACTCAACTAAAAATGAGCACAGTGAGAAACCCAGGTCACGCTTTCAACGTCCAACATCTGATGATGAGGATGAACAAGACAATTCTAGAAATGATGTCAATAAATCCTCATACAGTAGAGGAGATTCAAAAAGGTCACCACCACGTGCTATGTTCCAGCAGCCAGGATCTGACAGTGATGAAGAGGCGGTGAAGCATTCTTCTAGGACTTTATCTGTAGATAATAAAGAGAGAAAGAAAGATGAAAGACACAGTGAAATTAGAGAGGAGAGAGAGAGAAGATGGAAGAAATCTCCAGAACATGTTCCTAAATGGAAAAAAACTCAGCCTTCAGAAGACAAAAAGGTAGATAACTCTGAAACTAGGCTACAGAAACACAGAAGAGAGATAACTGTCAGCAAAAAGTCTCCATCCCCCTCGTCAGGTAATTTAGTTTTCAATTCTTATTTGGACACAGTGAGAGATAAAGTCTTTTAAAAAACAAAACATTTAAAATGAATACCTAGTGTGTAAAATTAATTGATGTACAAAAGTTATCATCATCATCATCAAACTCATTTTGAATGAGGGCTTGAGAGGTTCCAATCCTCTCTTGCAAAAGCACTGTTATGCGTAGTGCGCATATGTCTCTATACAGGTCAAGAATTAGTGGTTTCCCATACCTGTCAAGATGGAGATCAGCAAGTCTGGGGCAGTCAAAAAGAAAATGAGCACAGTGGGCACAGTGAGTCAAAGTTTGGTCATAGTCGTGAGAAATATGAGCCAACTGGACAGTGGCCTGACCTGCACTGTGCTATAAGAGCTTGCTCAGCCCCGGACAGCCTCCACCATGGGGAAGTGCAGCCAGGGCACCTCATGCGCTCCAAGATTCTGCAGGCTGTTTGGGACTTGTCCCAGCACTCCAGTTTTGTGGATTAAACCCTACCCCATACAAACATAAGTTAGAGATCCTACTAGCCTACAAATATTATGACATGGATTTGTAATGTCTAGACTGTGTCACATCCACATCTTCAACAAAATAATGAACTAGTTTTTCTATACATTTTCAATTCCTATACATTTTCAATAACAATCCACAAAATTTGGTTAAACTAGCCAATGAAGTACAGTTAATAAAAACCTATGTCAACTTTCTAAATTTTGTATTATACCATTTCCCTTTTAAAAGTAAAATGATAGATGTCACTGTTACAGTACAAAGTAAATGAAAAAGTCTTAGTCTCAAGACCTACTTTTAGTCTTGTTTAATGTATGCCACTGATTTCCAACAGGAAGCAGTAGTGACAGTGACAGCAGCAGTGATCAGCAGAAAGAAAGTCCAGTTGCGAGTGTTCAGTCCAGTGTGGCAGTGAAAATTCCTACTGAGGAGGAGCTTAATCAGATAGCGGCCAAGATCCTCAGGGCTGAAATCATGGGGGATGATGTAAGTTTTTATTTATGTTTTAAATTGATTCTCTTATTATTATATCCTCCCATCTAAAGATTGTCCTTTGAAATTATCAGATTTATGAAATATGAAATCCAAGAAGAAAATCCCAAAGTGAAAACTTTTGAATGCTTTATTTATTTATTTTTATTCCTAAGTCACTCGCTGCTGAGCTGAAGGATAAATTAGAAAAGTCCAGAAAGTTGAGGGAAGAGTCTAAGTCCCAGGGCAATGACAACGTCAAAGATTTTTCCCACACCAGAAAAGACCTCACAGTGAAAGGCAGCACAAAGAGAGTTGGGGAAGAAGAGGAAGAGACTGACAATGTGGTGGTCTTGTCCAGAACAAGCAAAAGTGGACTTGTTCGTCCATTGGCAGCTTCATCAGACCAATGGGGAGGTGGTGCCAGCAAGAAACGCAGAAAGAATGTATGTATCACAACAAATGATGTTAATACTACAAGCAATTTTAAAAAAATATTTTAAAAAATCATTATTAACTCTATCTACAGGCTCAGACCCATGATACTGCAGGCCAGAGGACAATTTATTTTGATGATGATGATAAATTAGACCTTAAAGCATTGGTCAGTAGAATTTTTTCTTTTGCATTTTTTAATATTTGATTTTCTTGTTTAAATCAAATGGAATTAAACACAGAAAATATGCCCCTCCACAAAAAAAAAATATTTAAGCTTTTTTTATAATTAATAACTTGTTAAGAAGTTTTTTTTTCTTTGTAAATTTTTGTGATCCTTTTACACAATGAAAATTCTAGGTTGAGCAAGAAAAATCTGGCACAGCAGAAGACCAAAATTCAATGTTTGCAAGGCTTGCTGGGAAGGTAGTTAAATTTATATATTTTACATATTATATACATAAATAAATTATTATATAATGTAAAAATAAATTAAGATGCATATTATAATACCTCCAAAAAAATGTTCTGTTGGACAGTCTAATGAAAGAGATCTTGATGTTGATGACATGTTTGTTAGTAAAGCTGCCAAAAAACAAGATGCAGAAAGGAATGCTACGAAGGAAAGATCATCAGCTATTTTTGGTAATGTGTTTTCAATCAATGAAATAGATGTTGATTATTGGATATAAGGCCTGCTGGTCCTCCAAATAGAGTTTGTTTTCTTTAAACTTTTTGTGGGCAGATGATGCAAAATTGCTATGGCCAAGTCAACAAGAATAGTTTGTAACTTGCAACTAATCTTCGCCTCAAAATTATAAAGAACCTATTGAATAGAACATACGTTTACCATTAATCATTTACTTTATATTTACTTTACAAATACTTTCACAAGTTTAACTCTATATCCGTAATTATTTGTCCACGTTCTGACAGAATTGTTCATTTTTCACATTTGTACATTCTACCCTGTTATGATTATACTTCAATAACATTTTTGTTTGCAATAAAAAAAAGGTTACTTTTGGTATAGAATTTTATATACGCAGTAACACAAATTAGACCAAAAATTAATTTAATTTAATGGGGTCAAATCAACAATGGTATCGTTAATTAGGAGAGAAAGAGTTAAATATTGACAGTTTTGTTTTTCCATGATATTTATTGTATGGCCCTTACTGTGTATGATACAAAACAAATCTACATTTTAATGGTAAGAATTATAAATTACTTGTGTAAAATGTTTATTTAAAAAAAAAATTCTTTGGTTCCAGAACATAAAAAGATGAGCTCAGCCTTAGAGAAATGTTCACGGTGTCTGCAGAAAGTACCAAAACATTTAATTATTGCTCTTGGTACCAAGGTGAGCCTGTCACTCTGCTTTGAAAAAATATACTCTCTAATCTCAAACTGGTGGTTACTCTGGCAGAAAGTGACTCCATCTCAAGACAGTTTGTTATGTTGCAAAATTAGAAAGTATTTTTTTTAAGAAACAAAAATAGGATTGAATTATGGATGTAATTTATTTTAAAACTTTTGCTCTAACAAAATTTTTTTTTAAGATGAAGAAAATATTCATTATAATCTTACAGTTACCTAGTATGTATATGATTATTAATTATGTTAGATAGTATGATGGTAATATGATGGTATCTTAGGTATTTTGTTAAGTATCAACATAATATGTTTAGTATACTAGTATTCTAGGTAAACCAATTGTAAAGAAAGCGATTTCATTTGTTATTGGCAGTGTTCTTTAACCTCAGTAAATGAGCAAATGTATGGTCTGCATTGAAATGTCTGTATTTTTCTCTAGAGTTATCTTTGCCTGCCTCACCATCGTTCTTTGACTGAAGGCCACTGTTTCATTGTGCCCATGCAGCATGTAGTGTCAGCAACCAGCATGGATGAAGATGTCTGGAAAGAGATGCAGGTCAGTGCAACTAAGGTCACAGTAGATCTAGTGGGAAATTTGATTCTTTTTTTTTTCTTTTGCTAAATTATTTCTGTCTTTAAATACAAAATGTAAGTCAAATGTCTGTATGTTTCTCTAGAGTTATCTTTGCCTGCCTCACCATCGTTCTTTGACTGAAGGCCACTGTTTCATTGTGCCCATGCAGCATGTAGTGTCAGCAACCAGCATGGATGAAGATGTCTGGAAAGAGATGCAGGTCAGTGCAACTAAGGTCACAGTAGATCTAGTGGGAAATTTGATTCTTTTTTTTTTCCTTTTGCTAAATTATTTCTGTCTTTAAATACAAAATGTAATGCTGCCAGACATAAAAAAAACAGTAAAAGTTGTTTCATTAGGTTTTAAATTGTGGTCATTTTTCAAGTAAAATATCATTAACTTTATCAACATCTGAATGTTTGAGCAGCATAGTTTTAAACGAGGTATACAATTTGTTATCATTTAATATATTTAGCATTTTACTATTAAAAGTCTCAGATTTATTTTAACCTTTTTCAAATTATTCTTAGCCATTTTCTGATCTTTTTTTGGTTCAAAGTTTAGCTCAAATTTTTAAATCATTGAGAAACTAATTTGTATTTTTTTTCCACTATGTGTTTGGCTTCTTCTGAAAGTGACACAATAAAATTATTTGAACTCCTAGAATGCTTTGGAAAGTAAAGAACTGTATTCTGTTGAGTTCTTTAACTGTTTACTAGAAATGTACAGTAGGTACCTGATGTTTTTATGTTTATGGTCTTTTCAGAGGTTTCGTCAGTGTCTGGTTCAGATGTTCCAGACCCAGGACCAGGATGTGGTGTTCATGGAGACAGTAATGCATCTGAAACATTTCCCCCACACAGTCTTGGAGTGCATGCCTCTGGATAGGGAACAGGGGGATCTGGCTCCAATATATTTTAAGGTTAGTGTTTAGTGTTCTCTGAGCTTTCATGGGGGGGGGGGGGGGGTCATAGTCGATTGGTACAGATTAGGGAAGCAAGCAAAGAAGCAAAAAAAAAAGTTTTAAAACTGATGTGTTTTGATTATATGGTTAGGTGAGAAGCTAGTTACCTCCCTTGAACAATAAATTCCTGCTAATTGAAAAGTGTGCACAATATTTGTTGGGTTCAGAGCAGAGACACTCACCTTCTAATAGTTCCCCTGTCTGTAAAGGTTAAGAATCACTTCTTTTGAATATATTGCAATATTATTAGAACCTTTATATATTTTGACCATCCTTGTCTGGTTGACTTTGTTTCAGAAAGCTATCCAAGAAGTAGGCCCCGAATGGTCAGATAATAAAAAACTTCACAGTTTAAAAGGGAAAGACGTCAGGCGTGTGGTATGTACAACAGTTGCATATGTATATGTTGTGACTGACTGCTGTCATGATTTGATTGGTCACGAAAAATGTAAAAAAAAAAGAAAGTGTTCTTGAGTGTTTCAATTAATAGTTTCAATTAATGGCATGATTGAAAAGAAATAGTTTTGATTAAGGTTTTATTTATTTATTTTTTTTAACACTTTTTTTTGCATTCTGTGTCAGATTCCCAAAGGTTTCCCCTATTTCAGTGTAGATTTTGGCCTAGAAGGAGGATTTGCCACCGTCATCGAAGATGAAATAAAATTTCCAGCCTACTTTGGACGGGTAAAATAATTTATTTTTTAATAATGCAACATAACCACTAAGTCATTCAAAGATAAAACTCTTTCAAGAATGAATATCAAATGAAGTATAAAAAACCTTTACAAAATGTAATAAAGAAAATAACTCCACATATTCAGTCACATCTCTTAATAAGCAGCATTTATTTCCCTTTTTCAATACCAAACAAAATAATTAATTACCAATAATTAATTAACTAATTGGTTATTTTTTTTTATTGATTCATGATTTGTTAGTTACAAAAAAATAATTGTGCTAAGTTTCAACTTGATCAGAGAATGTTTGTGGGAGAAAAAATGTGTACAAACCATTGTACCATACAGACAGACAGAGTGAGTTGATAGAAGCTTTGTAGAAAGTAAAATATAAGAAATACTTAAAAAAAACAACTTATATTGAGTGAAATTTCATCACTTATTTTGAATCAATCATGTAATTAATTTCTATAAGACCTAAACTAACAATATTACATTTTTGCCATTGGAAATATTTTTATTACTTGTTTTTATTTAGCACAACATTCATGTTAATTGTGCATGAGTTGAGGGGAGGGGGGGGGGGAGAGCTAAACTGCTTCCTTTTCAAAAGCTATTTTAAAAAGCTGCTTGCGTCAGGATTCGAACTGAGGTCTCAAGCCTTCATGATGTAAGACTGAAGTGTTTGCTATTGAGTATTCAAGCACCTATTAGAAGGCTTTATAGTCTAAAAAAGTCTTTGTTTTAAAGTTCTAGCAAATGACCTAAATCTCTGTGAGGCTTATTGTCTCTTAGCTTAGTAAACAAAATTAATTAATTAATTAATTATGACTGATTGATTAACTGACTGGTTATTTTTTGGATTGATTCATGTGTTATCATCGACTATAAATAGTTGTCTTGACCAGAGAATGGGAATTGATAGAAATAAAGTGTACAAAATTCCACCCAGACAGAGTGAGTTGATATAAGCTTTGTAAAAAGTCCATAATGTCAATTACTTTTGGACAGCTTTATCAACTTAAATTTTACCTTTAAAATATAAAAAAAATCTTACTGCACGGACATGGATCAAATTCTTCTTACATGCATTCTAGATATAGATCTGATTCTTAAAATTAGCAGCATTGACATAAAAAAAAGTGAATCCATAATTCTAGCCATTGTTACTGACTTTATTTTTTTATAGTTAAAATTGTCTTTCTCATCTAATTTTGCTTCTTGTCTTGCCAACTTTGAATTGAGTATCGTCAGTATTTCTTTATTAAACAGGAAATAGTTGGTGGCATGATTGATGCAGAGCCCATGTTATGGAGGCACCCACACAAACAAAGCTTTGAGGACCAAAGACAGAAGGTTCTCAAATTTGAGCAGATGTGGAAACCTTTTGACTGGACACAGAACTTGACATCTGCTGACTGACCTGACTACACACACACACACACACATCTTGATTGTTGTAAAGAAGAGAAATATGGCTGAATGTCTGGTATGTCTATGTTGACATACTCTGTAACTACAAAATATGGCTGAATGTCTGGTATGTCTATGTTGACATACTCTGTAACTACAAAATATGGCTGAATGTCTGGTATGTCTATGTTGACATACTCTGTAACTACAAAATATGGCTGAATGTCTGGTATGTCTATGTTGACATACTCTGTAACTACAAAATATGGCTGAATGTCTGGTATGTCTATGTTGACCTACTTGTAACTACAAAATGTCATTGATAGCTGGAAGTTTGTTGTGATAAGACCTTCAGTGTGTTTGTCATTTCCATGAAATCCATGAGATCTGAAGTAAAGGGAATGAAAGAGAGAGAGAGAAAAGATAAGAGTGCAAGAAAGCTATGTACAAATCTGATCAACTGATCCTAGGAATGTTCACATTTTTATAATATACACAAAATATGTCTTGTTGATTAAGTTGGATATTGTTCATAAATATATTTTATTTTAATTTGTTTTTATACCTAGACTTTGTCTTTTTTATAAACTCTGTATGCTAGAATTAGCAGATACCTGATGATTATGTATGAAAC